>NC_143116.1:3044698-3348918 GCF_061535455.1 Colias philodice
GAGCTTGCAGATCATTAACGGAGTACAACTCAATAGTAAACAGGGCTGCTTCGGGCCTCACTCTCGGCAACACACCCTGAGGGCCCCAAGCCAATGCTGGCTGTATTAACAAAAGGAATCTCGCTTTGGGGCCCCTGACCATAGTTATACCGATCTCTAGGCCGGGTATGCAAGATCCTTTGCCGAGTTTTATACGCTAAAACAATAATAACATTATAATTAATTATAATAAATATACATAACCGCCGCGGCTTCACCCGCTTTGTCTAAATATTACATTACACATCCAACCTATGTATTTGAATCAAAATAAACTTAAATTATTTGGATATTTTTAAATAAAAAAAAACACTATAAACCATATTTCGTGAAGAGTAAGGAAACATTCATCCTTTAAAAACTGTCACATTTATAATATTACGAAAAAGAGCGCATGTGCCGAGCACACGTGTCAGAAGTGAAACTTCTTTGGCAAGATTCAAAGATACCAAAATCGTCGCCTTACTCCATGACGTGATGTTATTGCCATGACGCGACCTTGAAATTTTATTCTCAACTCGCCTAAGAAAGTTTCACATCAAAAATAGTATGATTTTTTAGTAATATCGTTTTCACACAATCTATTGGTTGCCTGGAAGAGATTACTTTTTAGTAATAAGAGAACCTGCTGTGTTGTTTGTCCTAGTTTAATATTGTACCTACTACTGTTATGTTTGCAGCACAATAAAGTGTTTAAAATAAAATCTATACTAATATTATAAAGCTGAAGAGTTTGTTTGTTTGTTTGAACGCGCTAATCTCGGGAACTACTGGTCCGATTTGAAAAATTCTTTCGGTGTTAGATAGCTCATTTATCGAGGAAGGCTATAGGCTAATATCATCACGCTACGACCAACGGGAGAGGAGTCACGGGGGTGAAACCGCGCGGAGCAGCTAGTAAAAAATAAGTATGACTGCAAACAACTTACCATAGGAGCTCCATTGTTCATAGTGAGGGTAGAATCGAATGGAATTTTATCTTTTTCCCAGTAGGCTGCATAGTGTATCGTCACTTCAGCGTCCACTGGTATTATTGGACCGTCACCTAAAAATATAATTGTAAATAATCCTAAAAATATGTTTATTCTTTATTATATTTAGTAAATAATCTATTTTTGAAATTATACGGGAGGTCGGGTTAAATATTAGTTTTAATGTAATAAGAATGTACTGCGATTCTACACATGTAGACAGTTGATCACAGCAAACAGAACAAATCACAGCAAGTCAACGACTATAGCCAAGTGAGGGTAGTTGGGTCAAACGTCATATAAACAACGTCCGAACCCCGGAATTTTATATTATTCGACAGCTTAGCATATTCGGACAGGAAATAGTGACAACTATACAGTCTATTAATCCACAAAATTTTTAAATCAAAAGTTACGTCTAGCAATATAATATTATATGTTTAAAATTAATCTTTATCTTTAAATTCAATATAAAAATTAAACGCAAAATGTGTGGGTACGCGCATAACTCGAGAACGGCTGAACGGCGATTACGTTATTTCTTTTCATAAAATATTCCTTGAAGTTCGAGAATGGTTCTTTTAGAGAGAAAACGTAAACATGTACCACGGACGAGGCCGGGGCACACCACTAGTAATATTATAAAGTGGTACAGTAACTAATTTTGCTTTTTTATTCGATATTTGTTTTCAATACAAGTTAATGAAATTACAGTACAAGATTAAATTAGGCAATCTACAATTACATCTTAACTAATAATACTCTTAGAAAATCTTAGAAAATCTTAATATTACATGTCCTTATGTATAAATGCCATCTTATCTAGGCCAAAGTACACAAAAACAAACTATAATGCCGCGGAAATACGGACAATATAGTTGCATTTCTAATAAACAGTTTCTCTCAATACCAAACTATGTATATTAACACTCAAAAATCAGCTCAAATTAAACACACTAAAGTTTCATTTCCAATAAAAATATTCTGTCAATTCTAAACTGTAAATACACTGTAAAATCAGCTCTAATTCAACACAATACAGTTGCATTTCTTATAAACATTCTTTCTCAATACCAAACTATAACAACACTCAAAAATCAACTCTAACTCAATACAATAAAGTTTCCAATACAATAAAGTTTCCAAGCATTTCCCATCACACTTACCCTCCTCTAAAATGAGCATTTTAACATCCCCTGAAGAGACACAATCAATCATTTTTGTTGATAAATCACTAAACGAATGATATTCCGGGCAGCTTAACATCATTTTAGAAGCCGATTCCTCAATATATTGCAAAACATCTTCTGTGTCACTAAAATATAAGTTACAGATAGGTTTAATAAACTAAAATACATGCTTTTATAAGATGAAATTATTGTATTGTCACCAATCTATACTAATATTATAAAGAGGAAAGGTTTGTAATTATGTATGTATGGTTTTCATGCATAAACTACTGGACCGATTTTGATGAAATTTGGCACAGATAATCTTTAGACCCTGAGAAAGAACATAGGCTAGCTTTCATTGCGAAATATGTACCATGGGCGAAGCCGGGGCGGACCGCTAGTCATTGATAAGTGTACAAAGTTTGAATTAAATCTGTCCGTTTAAAGTGGGTCAAAATCGAGTCTAAAGCAGTCGTTTACAAACATACATGTGCAAAGCTTATAAAATAACGATTTACTTAGAAATCCTTTTTACATTTCAACATGTATATTTTATAGACAAATATTTTTTCCAATCCATAGACAGACTTCTATAAATTTTGTTAAAAACAACATGAGATATGAATAGCTAATTAATAATTATTACAAGCTTTCTGCCCGCGGCTACACCCACTTCGCCTTCACTCTATCTATTTAAAAAGGCGCATCAAAATCCATGCGTAGTTTTAAAGATTTAAGCATACATAGGGACATAGGGACAGAGAAAGCGACTTTGTTTTATACTATGACTAGCAAATCCGGCGAACTCCGTTTCGCCACCAGAGATACCTTTTCTTTGCTATAAACCTCACGGAGCCCGAGACCTTTCTAACAAATGCAAAACCGTGGAAATCAGTTCGTGCGTTCTGGAGTTATAGCGTCAGGAAGGAAAACCCAACTAATTTTTTTATAGTAGAAGTACTATTGTATGTACCTGTCATCCTCCAAATCATCAAAGAATTCTCGATCAATAGTGAGATCAGTTTTCTTGAAATCAACATCTATGCTAAATTCCGTAGACGTTGTAAATAATTCGCTGAAATCAAAAATATACAGTGGTGGACGTATAATTAGAAACACGCAACACAATGAAGTAGTCATCAAATTCATTTGACATTTGTGTATGATAACGTATTAGAGATTAAGCATTATTTCTTATGTAATAGAACACCCGTGTATCTAGCTTTATAAGATATTGCTTAATTTTAATCAAACGTTAGCTTAAATTAATAAAATCAAACAACTTTAAGTGCAGTCTAATTTCCGAGTATTTTCAGTCTGGACAACAAATTAGAAACAGCATGGTTCGAGTGTTCTAAAGTCAAAACCTGTTGAAATACCGCCAATATTTTTTCCTTCTGCAAATATTTGCACCGTTTTTTAAACATTCTATCTAAAAGTTTCTGAAAATTAATTAACTTTGCAGTAAAAATGGGTAAAAGTAAGATTTGTGACCCATCAACAAGAAAAATAATCGTAAGTTTACATTTTGACAAAAGCTGGAGTTACAGGAAAATTGAAAATCATTTAGAGTGTTCGATAAAAAGATATTCAATGTTATAGTCTATTTCAGTAAGCATGGTAGTTCTGATCAAGTGTCTAGAAAAGCTGGACCATGAAAAATCACTGCTCGCGAGGATAGGCAAATGATTCTTTTGGCAAAAATGGATCCATTTAAAAGCTCAAATTCTATTATAAAATTAGTTTTTTCCGAAGATGAACCACGCCATGTGTCGATGAGATCGGTTTTCGGGTGGTAAGTCGAGGCAAAATTGTTTGTGAGAGACGCCAGGAAAGTACAGCTTCTTATTAGGCAGGGAACGACGATTTGCATTTACTAAGAAATATTGTTTGAGAACAGTCCGCCAGTGAAAAAGTTTTATTTTGGGACGAAACAAATTAATTTAATCAATTCTGATGGCAAAAGATACGCGCGTCGTCCAGTTAACCATACCTTAGATAATAAATTAAAAACAGTTAAGCAAGGCGGAGGAAACATTATAGTATGGGGTTGTTTTTAGATTGTTATAATCTTTATAGACAACAACGGCTTTACAACGTCGTGGCTCAGATTGTAAGAGATTTTCACACGTTTGCAAAAACATATTTCCTAATAGAATTGGAACCTTTAAATGGATCTATCTTTGCGAAAAGAATAATTTACCAATCCTCGCGAGCAGTAGTTTTTCATGGTCATGCTTTTCTAGGCACTTAATCAGAAGTACCATGCTCTTTGAACTATAGCATTTAATATCTTTTTATTGAACACTCTAAATGATTTGCAATTTTCCTGTAACTCCAGTTTTTGTCAAAATATAAACTTAAAATTATTTTTCTTGTTGATGGGTCACGAATCTTACTTTTACCCATTTTGTCTGCAAAGTTAATTATTTTTCAGAAACTTTTAGATAGAATGTTTAAAAAACGGTGCAAATATTTATAGAAGAAAAAAATATTGACGGCATTTTAATAGGTTTTGACTTTAGAACACTCGAAACAAGCTGTTTCTAATTTGTTGTCCAGACTGAAAATACGCGGAAATCAGACTTCACCTAAAGTTGTTTGATTTTATTAATTTAAGCTAACGTTTGATTAAAATTAAGCAATTTCTTATAAAACTAGATAAACGGGTGTTCTATTACATATGAAATAATGCTTAATCTCTAATACTTTAATACACAAATGTTAAATAAACTTGATGACTACTTCATCGTGTTACCTGTTTCTAATTAAACGTCCACCACTGTATATTGAGTAAAATATGTTTAGCAAAAATTGTAATGCTCTAAAAATTCACTAGAGCTTAAATTGAAAATTTAACTGTACTGTAATTTTTGGACCGCCTCCTTGGTACAGTGGTTGACGTGTGAGCGTAGAACCGAGGGGTCCTGGGTTCGATTCCTGGTGGAGACGAAGATAACAAAAATGTCTCGGTCTGGCAGGACACAGAAGGCTGATCACCTACTTGTCCCTAAAGAAAATTGATCAGTGAAACAGATGTATAATGGCATCTGCCCCTTACCCCACTTGGGGATATGGGACTTCACTTTTTTTATAATTTTGTAAAAACATTTTTTTTAGTTTTACTAAAATTCAGCGAATGATGCTATAATTTAATTCTACTAAATAATAAAATGATATGAATTATCTTTAAAATACACTTACTGTAAGTTGATTCCTTTGGATAGTTGCACTGGATCTTCCAAGATGTTGTCCATTATACTTAAATTAATACAAATAAAAATTAAGCGGAATTTTAGACTTTAATTCCTTTGAAGTTGACAGTACTATGTTGCCACTGTTTTTCTTAAGTACCTGTGTGGATAGTTTTTCACCTCATAAGTTTATTTTGAGGCCCAAATATCCCTATACCTATTCCTACTTTTATACTAATACTAGCGGTCCGCCCCGGCTTCGCCCGTGGTACATATTTACGTTTTCTCTACATAAAAACCATCCTCGTACTTCAAGGAATATATTAAAAAAAGAATTATCGAAATCGGTTCAGCCGTTCTCGAGTTATGCGCTTACCAACACATGCCATTTTGCAAAAATCGGGTCTTGTGCGAAACCGGCTCCCGGTGCCGCCGCAGTTGGGGTTTTTGGCGGTCCAATATTTTTTTAAAGTCGATTATCTCAGATTCCTTTATCAATAGCACATTTGCAAGTATATATGTATATTCATAGATAATAAAATAGTCTATGCCTTGTCAAAACATGGTACCATTTAAATAAATAAAAACAACTTGAGTCAAAGCAAATGTACCCTTGTAATTTTTGTTACATTTTGTCTGCTAATAAAAAATTAAAACAGCTGTTCAGTGAGATTTTAATATTTATTGATCCTTTGTTACACTCTTCTTACGAGAAAATAAAAACATCATACCCTCCCATACATTTTTTTTACACATTCCTTGTTTATTTTTTTGTACAAAAAACTACCTACTCAATGTGTCATGAAAAGTGGGCCACTTAAATCATGTGGTTATGTTGTTATCTTGATTTATAGCTAGCCTGTTCTTTCCTTAACATGTCATATAAGTTAGAAAGAGGAAGGTTATTAGACCGTTTTATAAAGCGAACGCAAAACCCACGACTGTTGATCGACCGGGAGCCGGTCGCAACGCACAAGCCCCTGAATGTGGATCGACCGGCTCCCGGTCGTTCAGCACTTGAGTGGTTATAAATACGAAAGTAACTCTGTCTGTCTGTTACGCTTTCCCGCTTAAACCTCACAACCGATTTTGATGAAATTTGGCACAGACAATCTTTAGACCCTGAGAAAGAACATAGGCCTTTTATTGCGAAATATGTAACACGGGCGAAGCCGGGGCGGACCGCTAGTTATATATAAGTATACTAGTTATCATGAGAAATCTAAATTTATTTTTCTTCCTAATTAGAATAATTTTATCAGCAAATAATTTTATTAGTACATATTTTAGAGCAGGAATGCAATTGCTTATAGAATATAATGGTCAAATGGACAAAGAGGAGGTGGTAAATGTTAAAAATACTATGTAATGACGATTCGAAAGTGCTACTAAATAGTAGTCTAATTGAATAAATGAATTTTTGAGTTTGAGTTTGAGTTTGAAATGGGAAGTTATCATCAGAATGCATGACGAAAATTCACCATGCAAGATTTTTTTATAATTTTGATGGATAAGGTACTTTTCGTACAAATGTGTTTTAAGGAAGGCGAGCACTATCATTTTGGAAAATAAATCCCTGGAATCAGGGCGATATATAGATATTTAAAGCAGATAACTTACCAGTAAATTTAAGACTAGCTCGTTATTAAATTTGAAGCCTGAAGTAGGTATAAGCTAGCTTAACTTTTTCTCAATATAACATGCGCTCAATAACACAAATGATTCAAAAATGGAATACAAATTTCAGAAGAAGCAAAATGTAATCAACCCAAGAACCTGTGCAAGAACCCAAGTTATACTTTTACAAGTTCGCTTTCTCATCAAAATTCAAATCTATTTCAAATCTTTATTGTTTTGACGTTTGAAGTTTTTAACTAACCACAGACAAAATAAAATTAAAATACATAAAAATAACTGCGTTAAAAACAACCGACTTCAAAAACGGAAAAGTAATAAATAAAAAAGATTTGATATTATTAATTACTAGTTACATATTATTTAGATGTGCTAATTTACTAAAAATGTTTGATGTCGGTTGTTTTTAACGCAGTTATTTTTATTTAATACTTTTAAGTGTATTTTTCAACACGAATCAAACGAGCCCAATCTCGATAAAGTTGAGTCAATATATTACTGAGTTCCTATGGCCACCTTCCGATTCCATCATCAAATCAGCTCTATTTCATGATAATGTTTCATCGCAATCCAATTTACATACGTATACAAAATTTCAGCTCAACCGGTTACCGGGAAGTGAATCAAAGTTACTTGCTACATTTCAATTAAGTCATCGAGTACAGACAAAAATGCTCATAAAATAAAAACTACTGGGTCTATCCGAATAAAATTTGTATGGGACCAATTCGACACCATCCCGCATCGAACAAAAAAAGAATCACGTAAATCGGTTAAGAAACCTCGGAGTAATCGGTGTACATACATACAAAAAAAAATTATACCGGCCGAATTGATAACCTCCTCCTTTTTTTGAAGTCGGTTAAAAATAATGCAAATACATCACAGATGTAAAAACATTACTTTAAATTTCTGTGAAATACACATTAAAATGGGTTAAAAAATTCTCATAGAATATGATGTAGATTAAAAATTGGTTAAAAACAAGTTAAAAAGTTATCTAAAATGAAATAATATTGTATACATCAAGAAACTTATATCTAATACACTGGAGATTGCACTGTGACCATGAGGTGACCATTGACTTGTAACAAGAAAGTATGACGTTTGGTGACGCCTGTACGTAGACGGAGAATCCAATAGACACCGGCAATGCGTGTCGCAGAAAGGGATAGAAAAGATTACGTCACAATATTTAGGGTTACCATGTGAAGGAAAATTTACCCCACAATTTGTAAGATACAAATCTCTCAATATCATTATTCATATAAGTGGATAATAATGAGATATCCACATAATGATATTATGTAGATACATACTTACATGTCTATACTTAATATTATAAAGAGGAAAGGTTTGTAATTATGTATGTATGTATGGTTTTCACGCATTAACTACTGGACCGATTTCAAAAATTCTTTCACCATTAGAAAGCTGCATCTTCACTGAGCAACATAGGCTATATTGCATTTTCAAAAAAATTAGAGATCCTTACCAAAAATGCAATAATGTATCCTTAATAAAAATTCTGTCATCGCGTGCGCTGCGGAATCTATTGAAGATAGAACAAAAAAATGTTCTACGGTATTATAGAATGGATCAATATCTACAAGAAAGTCCGCGATATTCCATTCAAAAGATATAACGAATTTTTAAAAGTGTCAATTTACAGAAAATAGTAGGTATACTGTATAATTCAATGAGGAGGCGTAGTACGGGAAAAAGCCATTGAATATTTCAGATATTTAATTAAATACACACTGCAGAATATATATTATTACTAGCGGTCCGCCCCGGCTTCGCCCGTGGTACCTACATGTTTTTAACTATCCTATCTCTCAAGTTGGATCGAACTGCACATGGTGTGCGAATTTTATTATAATCGGTTAAGTGGTTTAGGAGTCCATTGAGGACAAACATTGTGACACGAGATTTATATATATATTAAGATTTCCCATAATAGTGGGTAACAATTTGTAGAAAAGTTGGCAACACAAAATTTTTTAGGTTAAAATTTATAATTATTATTTTTGTGGTTTTTAAACAATGTATTCAAGTCAACAGCACGTGATACACAATATATTAACACGCTAAAATATCATGAAGGCCTATTAACTGATAAAGAGTTTAGTCCATTGAATAAAAAGTTCTAGAGTGCGTGAGTTAGTAACGTAAGATGTTTCTTCGGAAACATATCAAGAGTCCCTAGATAATAAACTTACTAAAACCCCGGGACACTAGGAGGAGCCCCGGAGTTGGGGGAGGGGGGGAATGGGTCCATTTTTTCATTTTTCGCTTAAATCTCAAAACGGTACATGTTAGAGAAAAACTTTCAAGGAAAAGTTGAAAGGCCATAAAATTATCTACAAGTTGTGCCTCAATCATTTTTTCCTATATCCTACCGTTTCTGAGTTATACGCAGTAAAAAATGATTTTGACTCGAAACAATTTCCCCATATCGATCAAAAAATATTTATTTCTTCCAAAAAACTCAAATGTGCAACTTGTGACCAGTACTGATAGATTGCTCTTAATTAGGTCTATAATTGGTAAAATAAACACATTCCTCCATGGAAGCCTTTAGGAGGAATCGATTGTCAAAATATTATATTAGGGCAGTTTGAGTTACTGAACTTGATCTTTTTATTTTTTTCTTCCAAAAAACTCAAAAGTGCAACTTGTGACCGGTACAGATAGATTGCTCATAATTAGGTCTATCATTGATAAAAATACCGAATTCCACCACGGAGGCGTTTACGGGGAATTGAATTTTATTAGGGTAGTTACGATACTTGAACTTATTATTTTTTTTCTTCCAAAAAACTCAAAAGTGCAACTTGTGACCGGTACTAATAGATTGCTCTTAATTAGGTCTATAATTGGTAAAATAAACACATTCCTCTATGGAAGCCTTTAGGAGGAATCGATTGTCAAAATATTATATTAGGGTAGTTTGAGTTACTGAACTTGATCTTTTTATTTTTTTCTTCCAAAAAACTCAAATGTGCAACTTGTGACCGGTACTGATAGATTGCTCTTAATTAGGTCTATAATTAGTAAAATAAACACATTCCTCCATGGAAGCCTTTAGGAGGAATCCATTGTCAAAATATTATATTAGGGTAGTTTGAGTTACTGAACTTGATCTTTTTATTTTTTTCTTCCAAAAAATTCAAAAGTGCAACTTGTGACCGGTACAGATAGATTTCTCATAATTAGGTCTATCATTGATAAAAATACTAGATTCCACCACGGAGGCGTTTACGGGGAATTGAATTTTATTAGGGTAGTTAAGATACTTGAACTTTTTATTTTTTTCTTCCAAAAAACTCAAAAGTGCAACTTGTGACCGGTACCGATAGATTGCTCATAATTAGGTCTATCATTGATAAAAAAACCAGATTCCACCACGGAGGTGTTTAGGAGGTATTGAATTTTATTATGGTAGTTACGATACTTGAACTTTTTAACTAACTACCCTAATAAAATTCAATTCCCCGTAAACGCCTCCGTGGTGGAATCTGGTATTTTTATCAATGATAGACCTAATTATGAGCAATCTATCTGTACCGGTCACAAGTTGCACTTTTGAGTTTTTTCGAAGAAAAAAAATAAAAAGTTCAAGTATCGTAACTACCCTGATAAAATTCAATTCCCCGTAAACGCTTCCGTGGTGGAATCTGGTATTTTTATCAATGATAGACCTAATTAAGAGCAATCTATCAGTACCGGTCACAAGTTGCACTTTTGAGTTTTTTGGAAGAAAAAAATAAAAAGATCAAGTTCAGTAACTCAAACTGCCCTAATATAATATTTTGACAATCGATTCCTCCTAAAGGCTTCCATGGAGGAATGTGTTTATTTTACCAATGATAGACCTAATTATGAGCAATCTATCTGTACCGGTCACAAGTTGCACTTTTGAGTTTTTTGGAAGAAAAAAAATAAAAAGTTCAAGTATCGTGACTACCCTGATAAAATTCAATTCCCCGTAAACGCCTCCGTGGTGGAATCTGGTATTTTTATCAATGATAGACCTAATTATGAGCAATCTATCTGTACCGGTCACAAATTGCACTTTTGAGTTTTTTGGAAGAAAAAAATAAAAAGATCAAGTTCAGTAACTCAAACTGCCCTAATATAATATTTTGACAATCGATTCCTCCTAAAGGCTTCCATGGAGGAATGTGTTTATTTTACCAATTATAGACCTAATTAAGAGCAATCTATCAGTACCGGTCACAAGTTGCACATTTGAGTTTTTTGGAAGAAATAAATATTTTTTGATCGATATGGGGAAATTGTTTCGAGTCAAAATCATTTCTTACTGCGTATAACTCAGAAACGGTAGGATATAGGAAAAAATGATTGAGGCACAACTTGTAGATAATTTTATGGCCTTTCAACTTTTCCTTGAAAGTTTTGCTCTAACATGTACCGTTTTTGAGATTTAAGCGAAAAATGAAAAAATGGACCCATTCCCCCCCTCCCCCCACTCCGGGGCTCCTCCTAGTGTCCCGGGGTTTTAGTATGTTTATTACCTAGGGACTCTTGACATGTTTCCGAAGAAACATCTTACGTTACTAACTCACGCACTCTAGACCCCCCTTGGAGGGACTCATTCAATGGACTAGTTGTATACTTACGAGTGAAAAGACAATCCAGGCATTTTCGTTCCACTATCACTTTTACACCCTTTAACACTACACCGCACCATGGTATTATTTTATAAGGTATTAACGGTAAGTTTAAATTATGCAAAACCAAACACAATGAATTACTTCTAACTTATAACATGTAAAAACTATATTTTAGGGAAGACGATAGTTAGCTGTCAAACTTTGTTTAGCAAAGTAGGTTGCTTTTCTTGAAAAAAGTGGCACGCTGGGTGAAACAAAAAATTTTATCGTTCTCTCTCATTTCTTTACACAACACCGGCATAAGTTTCTCTTTTTCTTGTGTGAATGCGACATAAGATATCAATTTGTCTATTGGTTTCTCTGTCTACGCGCCTGTATGTTTTTTTTATCCCTTTCACACCTAACTTGGCAAGTTGGTGTGAAAGGGAGGAAAAAGCATACCTACAGGCGTCATTAAACGTCATATTTTCTTGTTACAATGCAAGTTATTGGTCATAGTGCAATCTCCAGTGTATTAGATATAAGCTTCTTGGTATACATCGACGATGTCAATGTCTCTAGTCGGTTATTGTCACAGGTTATTGAAGTGAAACTTTAACGTAACATTTTTTCGTTACGCGTGACATTTTTCTTATCCCTACCACGCGTGATTCGACGTATTTCTGTAAAGTTGCATATAGTAAATTATTTTTTGGAAAATAAGGTCATAAAGAAGTTTCACTTCTTACGTGTGTACACTAGTACACGCACACATTTTTTTTCCTCGGGCTAGAGCACCTAGAGCTTAGAGTATGTATTCTCTTACGTCGTATTTGTATTCTCTTTG
Source organism: Colias philodice (assembly GCF_061535455.1). Classification (NCBI taxonomy): domain Eukaryota; kingdom Metazoa; phylum Arthropoda; class Insecta; order Lepidoptera; family Pieridae; genus Colias; species Colias philodice. Next base: position 3,057,176 of record NC_143116.1, read on the forward strand.
TATGGCAGTGTTTCCACCTGCAAGTAAACTCGCGGAAGTTTTGCATGAGTTCTTTGCAATATCGTTTACATGTCCTGAAATTTATTTCTGCAATAAATGTCCTGCGAGAAGCTCGCAGATCATACTACCACATACTACCGCAACTTATCGCGGAGGTATTTACACACGAGATCCTCCTATTCCTATCTCGGCATCTTACGAGTGCCGAGATAGGAATAATTACTGTCACAATTTTTCTATTCTCTGTGAAATAATGCCGTCAAGATCTTATGTCAATATGCAAACGTGTAGCAGCTACACAATTTTATTGTTGAAAAAGAAAAAAAGATCAATTTGGGTTCGAGCACAGAACAGTAAAAACTGTGGGTTCGAGACTGGATTTCTAGGAGACGTGAAGCTGGTGCTTACCATAATTTATTACGCGAAATACAACTGGAAGATGGTCAATAAAAACAAATATATTTAGAAAAAAATAATAAAAATAATCATTATTCCATCTTAAGTTCTCATAAAATCCTATTGAATGTATAGTTTCTTCACGAGAGCATTCACGACTTTGTCATTGACTCGTTATTTTCAAATAAACAATATCAAAAGCCGTACGGGCTTAGAGTATATATTACAATAGATAGTATATATACTCTAAGCGTACGGGCGATATACGAAATTAGACCGATACCCACCGAGATCTGTCGCAAGTCGATGCAGTCTGCAGAGACCTAGAGGTATAGAAACACAAGCTAAACAGACCTCTATGCTTGGGCCAATCCCAAAACATGGAACTTGGAAGTTGCATGTGATGATTTTTATCTGTGATTGTTCTGTCATCTGTGTCATGTTCGATCGACGATCATCTCGGAGCAATACGATCATGGATTAATGTCATTTGTGTGGTCATTTGAGATTTTGAGCTGCGCCGTTGGTCCTTTGTTGTGTCCAGATTCAATCATATTATTCTATTTTGGTGACGTAGAAACAGAAGTTAAGCAAATAAAAACTTAGTCCAAATTGTGAGGATAACATTTTCAAAAGTCCCAGATCTTCTGTATTTAAAACCAGTAAGTATACATTTTGAAATATGTTTTTCATTTGTAATTTATTGACTGTTATTTTACGTCAGCTTTTTTTAAATACCGACTCTGAATACACTTTTACTTGTACGTGAATAAGGTAGTCAGACTTGTGATTAAACTTTACACAGAGATTTTTTTAGTCGTGCCACGACTGTCGTGGTAGTTTTTATTTTGAACTAGCTTTCCGGCCGCGGCTTCGCCCGCGTTGTCAAAGTAAAATCCGCATAGTACCTCATCCCGTGGGATTTGATAAATCCCCATCCTGTGTCTTTTCTCAAATCTCAAACTATATTTGTATCAAATTTCATCCAAAGAAGTGAGTAAGGCTTGAAGAAGAGACAGACTGACAAAGTAACTTTTAAATTTATAATACTAGGTAATAAGAAGTATTTTGTGCCTGTCATAAGATAGTAATGCCCTACAGACAAAGTATTTTAAGAATAGTGGCACAATTAACAATGACAACAGGCTTCAGGTATCTTTCTTAGAAATATCAGCATATGAAAAGATTCATTTTATAAAAACGATTAGGTACTTACACTATATATTGTTCATATCAGATCTATAAAATGAAATATTATAGTTGTAAAAGATAAGTTATTTAGAATACTGTATTAAAAATGTAAGTAGAGTTGTTTCCAATCACCCCTGTTCGCTATTGCCCAGATTGACCATAATATGTAAAAATAAAAAAAAAGTAAAGTCCCATGTCCCCTAGTGGGGTAAGGGGGCAGATGCATTATGCATACATCTGTTTCACTGATTGATTTTCTTTAGGGACAAGTAGGTGATCAGCCTTCTGTGTCCTGCCAGACCGAGCCATTTTTTTTTCTTCGTCTCCACCGGGAATCAAACCCAGGACACCTCGTTTTTATGCTCATGCGTCAACCACTATACAAAGGAGGCGGTCAAATGTGATGATAAAAAATTGATAAATATTATGTTTTGTTTTAGTAATGGCAGAACCTAACCCCCACCAAATGACAACCTGCCCCTACAACAAGGCACACCAAGTGGAACACTACAGGATGCATGTACACCTACAGAAGTGTAGGAAACAGCATCCGAATTGTAAGAAATTGAATTGTCCGTTTGATTCGACGCACGTGGTTAATGATGTGGAACTTGATGTAAGTATTGTTAATCTGCCCTATCGTCCCTTTTTGTGTTACAATTAGCAACACATTTTTGTTAAGTACTAGCTGCTCCCTGCGGTTTTACCCGCAGTGCTCCGCTCCTGTTTGTCTTAACGTGATGATATATAGCCTATAGCCTTCCTCGATAAATGAGCTATCTAACACTGAAAGAATTTTTCAAATCGGACCAGTAGTTCCCGAGATTAGCGCGTTCAAACAAACAAACTCTTCAGCTTTATAATATTAGTATAGATCTATATCTATATTAGCTGTATTAAAGAAACAGGAATTTAAAAATCTTCTATGTTACTCAATAATGTAACTTTCTACTGTTAAAAGAATTGTTTCAAATCATTACATTTGTTTCAGAGCCTATTTATTTTAACACAATCTAATATTTCATTTAATCATGTGTACTACTATAAATAGTACTTACACAAAAAACTAGCTTTCCGCCCGCGGCTTCGCCCGCTTTGTCTAAAACCTAATAAATTATATACTAAAACCTTCCTCATGAATCACTTTATCTATTAAAAAAAACCGCATCGAAATCCGTTGCGTAGTTTTAAAGATTTAAGCATACATAGGGACATAGGGACAGAGAAAGCGACTTTGTTTTATACTATGTAGTGATTTACTTATTACTAGTAATATTTTTATGCACTAGATGCCCAGCGAAATTAAAAAAATATTTTCGTTGCCCCTTATTTATGTTTCTCGTCCTTTAAATCTTACCTTCCACAAATATATTAAGTTTTTAATCTTATAATTTGCGAATGTCCATTTTCTCGTTTTAGTGATACAAAGAACAATAGATTTTTTTTACATAAACTAGTGACTTACCCTGGTTTCGCACAGCTGCAATTGTCAATTATGAGGGTCTTTGATCTGTATATAGAACTTCTACCTAATTGTCATAATTAAATAATAATAATTGTCATAATATAAAAACTTAACCGTGAGGCAGTCAATTGTATACAAAAATCTAACTACTAATATTACTTCACTATGTATAAAATGAAGAATCAATAAATAAAATACATATATGTCTTCTTCAATATCTCTATATAAAAAAAAACATTAAAATCCGTTGCATAGTTTTAAAGATTTTAGCATACAATGACAGGACATAGGGACAGAGAAAGCGACTTAGTTTTTAATACTAAACTCAGACTCAAACATTTATTTATTCAATTAGACTACTTTTAGAAGCACTTTTAAATCGTCATTACATATTTTTAACATTTACCACCGATTCGGAAAGCAGTATCTATGGAGAAGAACCGGCAAGAAACTCCGTAGTTGCTCTTTTAAAATCATGTCAATATTACAATTTATATTTACATAATATATAACTTATATCTAATAAATAATATATAAATCTCGTGTCAGAATGTTTGTCCTCAATGGACTTCTAAACCACGTAACCGATTATAATAAAATTCGCACACCATGTGCAGTTCAATCCAACTTGAGAGATGGATAATTTAAACATGTAGGTACCACGGGCGAAGCCGGGGCGAACCTCTAGTATCTAATAAATCTTAAAATAAATTATACTATGTAGTGATAGTGATATAAAAATGTCTTTACAGTACCATGTCAGTGTGTGTCCGAAACGAGAGATGCTAGACACACAGATATATGTTATGGACGATGAATACAAGCCAGTTGTTGAATTGAAGACACAACCTATAGCACCTTGTGAGGAGACTTGGGAATGTGTGAGTATAGTAATATTATAAGTAAATCCGGGCTTCGCTTGTATTATTTTTGTTTTATTTATTTTAAATAGGCGCATGTTAAACTGATCACCTGATTTAGTAAAATATCACAGGCAAAAATCCATACTAATATTATAAATGAGAAAGTAACTCTGTCTGTTACTCAATCACGCCTAAACTACTGAACCAATTTGCATGAAATTTAGTATGGAGATATTTTGATACCCGAGAAAGGACATAGGCTACCTTTTATTGCGAAATATGTACCACGGGCGAAGCCGGGGCGAACCTCTAGTATGTCATATGATCGAGACACAGCACGCTTACTGGCAGTACTCCGCCGTTTCACCCACATTGCTCCGCTCCTGTTGGTCTTAGCGTGATGATATATAGCCTATAGCCTTCCTCGATGAATGAGCTATCTAACACCGAAAGAATTTTCTAATCGGACCAGTAGTTCCTGAGATTAGTATGTTCAAACAAACATACAAACTCAGCTTTATTATATTACATATTAGTATAGATTTTTTATTTTTATTTATTTATTATTTATAGGTACATGGATTGTTTATTTATAAATTATAAACAAAATTATTACAAATCCATACTAATATTATACTTAAATGCGAAAGTAACTCTGTCTGTCTGTCTGTTACTCAATCACGCCTAAACTGCTGAACCAATTTGCATGAAATTTGGTATGGAGATATTTTGATACCCGAGAAAGGACATAGGCTACCTTTTATTGCGAAATATGTAGTATGTACCATGGGCGAAGCCGGGGCGGACCTCTTGTATTCTTATAACAAATAGCTCTAACTAATGTCTATAATTAATATATATAATATTATGTATAATTAATATATGTAAAAATTAATAAATAATTAAAATTTCAGGACGCAACAACAACATACAAGCCAGATGTAGCGGCGAAAGCTCCTCATATCATAATGAAAGTGAAAGGTGCGACTCCTTCGGAGAGACGAATGGCCAGGAAAATAGCGATACAGACATACAAACCACCTACTAATTAAAAGATTTATATTTTAAGGGTAAGATTCTGTAAAAAAACTATTTTTTTCATTATAATTCTGATTTGGTTCCAACAAAAAAATAAAAAATAAATAAAAATAATGTAATTGTGCTATGTTTAACATCAAAAATAAAAGTATAATTGCTGTTAAAAAAAGAAATAATTACAAAGAAAGAATATAATTGTGCTGTTTCAAAAAAAAATAATTTGTAAGGTAAACTTAACTGTAATTAGTAATCTCTACCAGACAATCTTTGTTTATTGCCTACTACCTACTGTTACTACCAACAAAAAACTCAAAAAAAATAATATAAAAAGTATAAATGTGCTATTTTTAACACAAAAAACAAAAGAGAAAAAAAGCTATTTGTAAGATAGACTTAACGGAAATGAGTAATCTCTACCAGACAACCTTTGGGTTGAATTGTTTTTATGTGTAGCACGGTTTTTGGTATAAGTAGTAATATGACAAAAAAAGCTTTTTTTTTCTAATTTTATGTTATGTGACAACCCTGGACTTTTTATAATTACCTGTAAAAGTGTGTAAAATGACAATATCAATTATAATAATTGTTTGTTTCATTTTAAAACACATTTAAAAAAGACGTATCTTCAAAAAAAAATATATTTTTTTAAATTTTGGTAGATTTAGCAAATTAATTTTCTATTGTAATGTTAAATGTTAACATAATCTATACTTAATATTATAACTGAAGAGTAAGCTCACACAGCTCCTGTTGGTCTTAGTGTGATGAGATATATAGCCTGTAGCGTTCTTCGATAAATGGGCTATCTAACACCGAAATAATTTTTCAAATCAGACCAGTTGTTCCCGAGATTAGCGCGTTCAAACAAACAAACAAACTCTTCTTTATAATATAAGTATAGATGAATGGACTATATTGTTACGATTTGTCTTCTTTACCCTTACCTGATAACGCAACCCCAAGTGAAAAAGTTTTGGTTATAGTACAGTGTAGCAACTCAAGTTTTAGAGCTAGCGTGCAAGAGTGCATAATAATAATATTTTATTTCCAGATATTTATCCATATTTGTGTTAGTATACATTAATTTTGTCTCTCCCATCAACTCTATGGGCTAGTAAGAAAGTGTGCGCACGTAGCGACGCAACTCCCCATAGAGTTTGTTGGGAGAGACTAAATAGTGAAGGAGACAAATGTTGCTCTTGCACGCTAGCTCTTAACGTAAGAACATACTCAAATCTGAGTTCGGTTTATTAATATCTGCCTAACTAAGAGCCAGCGCGCACGAGCAACTTTGTCTCCGCCACTATTTTGTCTCCACCCATGGGCTAGTATGAAAGTGCGCGCACGTAGCGACGCAACTCCCCATAGAGTTGATGGGAGAGACTAAATAGTTGCCGAGACAAAAGTTGTTCTTGTGCGCTAGCTCTTAACGTAAGAGCATACTCAAATCTGAGTTCGGTTTATTAATATGGGCCTAAGTTAGGGTTGCTATTTTTTTTAGTGTTGTTGTGACAATCCAAGGTAATTAGGTATTATGTAATGTACATAGTTAGTACATAAGTATGTACTTTCATTAAGAATAGACTATCTATTTTCGTACTCAACTGTCAAAAATAATGTAATGTTATCAAAATGTATGTCTATTCCACCATAACTATTAAATGGTTAGAATTGTCTTAGTGTTAATTATGAATATTTTTTTGTTTTATTGTAAATTTTTGTTAAGAAAAAACCTTTGAGTTTACTGCCACATGTATATTATCTGTGTTGCTTTTGTAAAAATAAAAAATAAAGTGTAAATAAAACATTTGATAAATGTCTTTTATCTAAACATACAATATATAAAATAGCTTTTAATCTATAAATAGGCAAAATTATGTTCAAATCAATTCCAGGGTAAAAAAATACATTTGAATGATTTTTGATAGTTATTTAATATTTATTTATAACTAGATTTTCGCCCGCGTTATCAAAGGAAAACCTGCATAGTTCCCGTTCCCGTGGGATTTCTGGGATAAAACTTATCCTATGTGTTAATCAAAGTTACCCTATATGTTTGCTAAATTTCATTGTAATTGGTTCAGTAGTATTTGAGTGAAAGAGTAACAAACACACACATACACATCCTCACAAACCGCATTTATAATATTACTAGCTTACCGCCCGCGGCTTCGCCCGTTTTGTCTAAATCCTAATAAATTATAATATACTTAAACCTCCCTCTTGAATCACTTTATCAATATAAAAAACCGCATCAAAATCCGTTGCGTAGTTTTAAAGATTTAAGCATACATAGGGACAGAGAAAGCGACTTTGTTTTATACTATGTAGTGATTAGGATGTATTTTACTTAATTATAGACTTCTTTCCTCATTGATAACAAAGTTTACAACCCTACTAGAGAAGCAATAGTATAAACTTTAAAATACATCATCTGTATTATCTTAATATATATAAATCTTGTGTCACAATGTTTGTCCTCAATGGACTCCTAAACCACTTAACTGATTATAATAAAATTCGCACACCATGTGCAGTTCGATCCAACTTGAGAGATAGGATAGTTTAAACATGTAGGTACCACGGGCGAAGCTGGGGCAGACTGCTAGTCCTTTATTAAAATTCTCCTATACTAACTAGACTGCACATCTTTAATATAATCTTCATCCATATTTACAAATTTTTCCTTCATTTCCTCCGGTACATCCACTTTAGATAAATCATCTGCCCCTACTTCCTCCTCCTTTTGTATTAATATATCTACCACATTCTCACAAGCGAGCAAAACTTTTGGATCTTTTTCCCATTTATGATATTCTCGTAATATGTAATATACGCCATTATTTCGTAGTACCTCCCTTCCATGCTTCATAGCACATAACTTGTTTAGCGTCTCCAAAACCATTTTGCGAATATCAATGTCGATGTCACGCTCTTTTTCTTTCGGTAAGTATTGTAACGCTATCGGTAGTGCGTCCATTTCGTCATCTGGGTAGTCTTCATTGCCGATTATAGGCGTCAGTAAGTATGTTAGTAGATCTAAATCGCTTGATAGTAGAAAGTTGTGGTATGATGTGTCGAAGGATATATTTCGTAAAACACCGATAGCGCCGCCACGTCGTATGTTCGATTGGTTGTAATTGCAAAACGGGAGGAGCTTTATCAAAGGAATGTGCGGGTTTTCTTCCGTCAACCATTTGCGTATACGTGGACTACAGCTTAGGTTGCTAAACATCGGTCCGAGGTAGTTCAAATTGGAACCAACTTTGTTGTAATCTATGTTAGCGAATATGTTAAGAATATCGTTTAGATGCGGCAGAAAAGTCTCTGTACATATGTCCAATGCTTCTTCCACCCGTGTGATGTTCGATATGATCATACATACTGCATCTGCGTTCTTTTTTTGGGGATCCATGACATAACCTATAAATAATTCGACTATATTTTTCTTCGTGTCTGGCTTGTATTTAAGTAGCTCCAATGCACCTTCCGCGTTCGCTGTCACGTTAACTAGTAATAGAAGAGCATTTTTGCTTATTTCTTCTATTCTATCGTTCGTTAAATCGATAATGTTTTTGATAATTTGCTCCTTTCCGAGTAAAACCTTGATTCCTTCGTCGGTTCCCGATACTCCTAATAGGTGGTCTAAAGAAATGTGTTTCAGGTCGATTCTTGATTCCGGTTTAAGAAATTCAGTTAGTTCATCCAGTGGATCTTTAGCCATTATTAATGTTTATTTGTGAAACATGTGCAATGTAAAACACAGAAATGCAATGTTGAATGTTTACAATTTGTATGACAGGCGACAGCTTATAGTCATTGCTTATAGTTGACATTTGTTAGTGTCATTTGTCATGATTGTTGAATGTCTATGGTAATCTAATGCTTCATGAATTGATTTATCCCTTATTCAAACGCGAGCCTGTGGAGGAGCTAACAAAAAAGTAATATACGTTCCTGGGTAATTTTGGGTCGTAGATTTCAAAAATACACACAAAAAAGGGGTTAGTGGGGGGGAAGTACCTTTTTTTCGGTGGGAAGTATATATCCCGTCATCTGTTCTCTTTTGTAAAAAGTTTGGAAAGGTGGGAACTATAGCTCCCAGTGTCCACTCCAGACATCAATATTTTAAAACACTAGTTAGTTGCCCTGACTCTACTTGTGAATTTAATGTTATCGTAAAAAATTATAAAGTTCAAGTTTTTTTATAAAGGAGGTGAAAGTACTCATCAATGCAAGTTTCTTTTACTGAGGGAAGAATTCGGGAATTGAAAAATGAATGACTTCAACATAAAAATGGCATTTTTCTAAAACAAAATAAAAACAATAGGTAAATACTAATGTATTGAGTTAAGATTTCTAATTATCTGATCAGGAAATAACGAATAACAATAAATAAGTAGCTTATACCAACTAAAAAAGATTTTTTAGACACACAGATTTTATATATAGAATTTCCGAATGTCGTGTGCAGTGACGAACACTGGGATGATATCTTCCCACTTAAAGACTTAATTTCAATCGACTCTACCAAGGTATATACGAAAGATTCTGGGCATATTTTTACGTTTCACGCAACCGTAATATAGTCTAGTTTACATAGCTAGAACTCAAATCTACTTATCTAATTCTTTTTGAGCACTACACCAAAAACTAAAAAATAACGGTCGTTTTCGGCTGCAAAATCACGTCACCTAACTTTGACGTGTGTTTACCATGACATGTAATAATTCTCTGAAAAGTGTTTCCATGAAAAAAGTTCTCTGAAATGTTAAGATTGCGTAGATAAATATTACACTGCATTAGGTTTAAGCATATAAAAATAAAACACGATTTACTTCAATCTGAGACGTGGGAAGTATAGCTCCCAGCGTTTTAATAAGGGTTATATTATAACTTATTGTTTTATAATTACATGTTTTCTACATAAGAAAAAGAGAGTATTTTATGTTAACAAGCGGTCGATCCATGCTTCGCCCGCAGGCCCGCAGCACATATAATTGGCCTATAGCACTCAAGGATCGCGTACAAACACAACTGTGGAAGAATTATTGAAAAAGATCTACTGGATTTTTTAGTAGGTAGATCTTGAGACTAGCGTTTCATACTATTGGAATAGATTTAATATGAATACCATGGACGTATAAAAAAAGACGGACACCGTATTACGAACAAACAACGTGAAGCCACCATAGTAAGCTAGCGATCGTGTAAAGACAATAAACACGCACACACTCTCACCATAGTAAGCTAGTCGGCCGCCATTACGTCGTGAACTACCGACTGATTAACTGCGTCACTGTTTCACAAAAAATATTTGAAATGCCGTCTTGCGTGGTTAAATGGTGTCGCAACAGTACAATTTTAAATAACAAAACACAAGGGATTACATTCCACAGGGAAGCAAGTTATTTCTTTTATGTTTTAATGACAAAATTATTACGGCAAAATTTATAGAAAAAAATACAGCCGCCATTGTCATCAGGACAGCTGTTGCCATGGCAACATGGCACACACACATGGATGTTTCGCCGCCATTACTAGGCTTCACTCAATGTTTAGGCGATATACCGTAGACAGAGAATCCAATAGACACCGGCAATGCGTGTCGCAGAAAGAGATAAAAAAGAATACGTCACAATATTTAGGGTTACCATGTGAGGGAAAATTTACCCCGCAATTTGTAAGATACAAATCTCTCAATATCATTATTCACATAACATAAGTGGATAATAATGAGATATCCACATTACATACTTACATGTTTATACTAATATTATAAAGAGAAAATGTTTGTAATTATGTATGTACATATGTATGTATGGTTTTCGGAGCGCAGCTAGTATATAATAAACATATTACTTTTAGATGGGTAATACATATTATGTATATACACATACCTATATATTATATAATCCATACTATATAATATTATAAATGCGAAAGTAACTCTGTCTGTCTGTCTGTTACTCAATCACACCTAAACTACTAAAACAATTTGCATGAAATTTGGTATGTAGATATTTTGATACCTGAGAAAGGACATAGGCTACCTTTTATTGCGAAATATGTACCACGGGCGAAGCCGGGGTGGACCACTAGTATGTATAATATATATCATTATCATAATCCCATATAAAAATGTGTATGTAATGATAATGTAGATGAAAACTCGATTGTTCATTATTTTTTATAAAATAAAATAAAAAAAATAAAAGAATGTTTATTTTCGTAAGTATTAACAGATACACACGTTAATAGGCATGACGAAAGATTTTGAAATCCTCTTCCATAATGTGTGTATACGTTTACTATACAAGAAAAACCCTATATTTCGGTAATATACTTAAATTTAACGAAGATTAAAGCCATTTTTCAAAAAATATTTAATATCTGTGCCAAAACAGCTCGCAGGTGTCATGGCGTAGGCGTGACGTCAAACTTTGGTAAATACGTAATTATTTGTACGCATTGCGAAGAAAATTAAAAAAGTCTTTATTTAATATGTGTTATAGAAACGAATTTCAAAGTTTATGAGTGGTGTGCAGTATTGCAGTATGAATCCACATAAAAATAATGCTCAAAAATGTGTTAGTAATTATTTCAAGCGAGAAATGATTGTATAAAGTTGGTGCGGAGAACCCCGAACCACGTATTCGTGAATTCGCAATTGTATTTCTGTTCTGAGTCGATAAAGCATACGTGAAACAATAGAAAATAAATAAAAATGCGTATTCTCAACATATTCATAACAACAAAACACATCTGACGCGAGTTGTTTACTTAAGCGTGACGTCACGCGTGTTTTAGTCAAAATGGCTAACTGCAGAATTTCAATGTTTTATTTTATTGATAATCTCATTAATCTTAATGGTTTTAAGATTTCTAAGTCACTATATTGAATTTATTTTTTGTACATTTTCCCTTAAAAACACTAATACGATCATTTATGGATACTGTCGTCATGCCTATTATATTGACCGACCCGCGAACGCGCAAAAAAACGAAATTTACTTAATAATAATTTATTGTAATAAAAAAATTAAATTTAAATTATCTCTAACTTAATTAACTACGTCCCTCCGGTTCAATGTTGGAAGTTGGAACCAAGAGTGTCCATTGTCTTCGGCGGGGCAGCGTCGCGGTGGTGGTGATTGCCGTAATACTTTCTAACCTTCGGTTTTGGTTTCCAATCTGTTCATCCTGTAGCTACAATCCAAATTTGTCGTAAATTATCCGGTTCAGGAAAACTGGAACAAGCCATTGAATATTTCAGATATTTAATTAAATACACACTGCAGAATATATATTATTATTTCCCATAATAGTGGGTAACAATTTGTAGAAAAGTTGGCAACACAAAATTTTTTAGGTTAAAATTTATAATTGTTATTTTTGTGGTTTTTAAACAATGTATTCAAGTCAACAGCACGTGATACACAATATATTAACACGCTGAAATATCATGAAGGCCTATAAACTGATAAAGAGTTGTATACTTACGAGTGAAAAGACAATCCAGGCATTTTCGTTCCACTATCACTTTAACACCCTTTAACGCTACACCGCACCATGGTATTATTTTATAAGGTATTAACAGTAAGTCTAAATCATTAAAAACCAAACATACCATGAATTACGTAACTTAGAACATGTAAAAACTATATTTTTAGGGAAGACGATAGTTAGCTGTCAAACTTTGTTTAGCAAAGTAGGTTTCTTTTCTTGAAAAAAGTGGCACGCTGGGTGAAACAAAAAATTTTATCGTTCTCTCTCATTTCTTTACACAACACCGGCATAAGTTGCTCTTTTTCTTGTGTGAATGCGACATAAACTATCAATTTGTCTATTGGTTTCTCTGTCTACGCGATATACCGTCCGTCTTTTTTTATACGTCCATGATGAATACATAATATGAACACAGCATATGAACATATGTCTACGAAGGTTAAAAAATAAACACACAAAAAGCGTGCAGTAATATAATATTTTATTGAAAACACAAACTAACACGACACTTATCTAAGTACAATCAATATTATTCTATCGCTAAAAAAGCAATCACAAATTTTAGTTCATTAAGTAATTGATAAACTTTAAAATCTCTTATGGCTATATTATCTAATATTAATAAAATATTTATTCAGTAACAATTTTACATTTATTTTGACTGATAGACTGTAAATTTTTAAACAGTGATTATAAAGTGACTTTTTAAACGAGGTGCAAGATAATAAAATTGTGTGAATATTTTGTATTTACAAAATCTTAAAAAAATATCAATAAAGCCGGTTACTCACGTACCTGCCCCAGGGGCAATATTGGTACAATCTCGGTTGCTCGGCGGTCGGAGCAATTTCAGCTATTCTCTAAATTGCCCCTGCTTGACTGTACACATCACAGATAAAGAGCTAATTAATTAATGCCAATATTGCCCCTGCTGCAGGTAGGTGAGTAGCCGGTTTAAGAGTTAACTTATCGGGTCTTAGCACTTAGTATATAAATAAATTTGCATGATTTTTTTAAAAACAATTTTAACTAAAATAATAACATATTATTGTATTACCTATTTTATAAAATACAAAATTAATGGACGGTTAAGATAATATTACGTATGACGTATCAGGCACTCTAATGCATGTAAATAGTTATTGTAATTTGAATTGAGCTTGAAAAATATTTATTAAAAATACGTGATTAAAATTTTGGCATATAATATAATAAAAATATAATTTAAAATGATAAATACAGATATTTCTTTCTGTTTATGAAATTATTTACAGTAAAGATTATTAAATCTACTATAAGGTGGTGTTTTAGTATATTATTAACAAGTACATAGTAATATGGTAATTTTTATTTAAAGCAATGTAAAGCGTATCCTTGTATGTGAAAGGAACATCAGTTTTATATTTAATTAATTTTAAATTGAACGTGACGATATATTTTTCTTTTTCAATTAATATTTATTTTAAAATATTGCAGAATTAAGTTAATTAACTTCTTTTTGTTTTAATCTAAGGTAAATACAGATATTTTGATAGATAAAACAATTTAACATTAAAAATGCTTATATGTTATTAGCATTGCCTAGGTTCATCAAAATGTGCATGTTTCATGTAGGTATGTTATGTAATTAGCATGTGTGTGTGTTTGTTAGTACTAATGGCGGCAACTCTTGATTCGTAACTAGTAGTATAATATTCATAGAATGAATACAATATATTTTATATCGATACTAATGTGATTAAAATTTAACAAAAGAGCTTGCGTTGCAACAAATCACACAGAAACTTCTAAAAAGTGCAGTTCAACTATAAATTATTTACAATACAATTTTTCTTAAACAAGACACGAAGAGAATTGCGAAGAGAGACGTGTTCAAGATGTCTGCGTCTGAAATAAACAAAAAGAGCCTTAAGTTTTTTGTATATTATCAACTGATTTCGAAAAAACTGAGAGCGTTCTAAATTCAACTTAATTTTTTTTAGATGTTCGCTTTTGACTGGAAAACGCATCTTGGTGGGGTATCCTTTAAGGGTTATTTTTGACACTTTTGAGTCGTTGCAGTTAGATTTTTCATAAATTAACTAAGCAATTATTTTAAACTAGCTGTGCCCTCCGGTTTTTCCCGCAGTGCTCCACCCCTGATGATATTAGCGTGATGATATATAGCCTTTAGCCTTCCTCGATAAATGGGCTATCTAACACAGAAATATTTTTTCAAATAGGACCAGTAGTTCCTGAGATTAGCGCGTTCAAACAAACAAACTCTTCAGCTTTATAATATTAGTATAGATTTCCCTTACCATTGCAAGTGTGTTCCTTCTCCTTATATCCATTCTCAGTATCACACAGGCAGATTTTATCCTGCGGCATGAACACGCGCATGTGCGCGGGAGCAGCGCCAGTGATGTTAGGCGATAGGCATATGAGACCGTCGTTGCATTCGTCGCTGTTCGCGCAGACGTGGTAGAGCGCTGAAAGTTAATAAAAAATAAAAATAGTTTATTTCGTTTCTAAATTTTACACAATATGAAGTAGTAGCGTAAGTTTAAGAGAAAACCTGTGTCAGGAGGACCCGCTCTTCCTTAACTTAAAATAGGTTATCTACATGAAAAAAAATAAACTGTTTATAAATAAATATTAATAGTTAAATGTGGAGTGTAAAATTATAATTTACGCCCGCGGATTCGCCCGCGTTTTCAAAGAAAAACCAGCATAGTTCCCGTTACCGTGGGATTTCCGGGATAAAATCTATCCTATGTGTTAATCCAAGTTACCTTCTATATGTGTGCTAAATTTCATTGTAATCGGTTCTGTAGTATTTGCGTGAAAGAGCAACAAACACACACATACACATCCTCACAAACTTTCTAATTTATAATATTAGTAGGAAGTAGGATAAAATAAACTAAAACACGATTTATTAAGATAATCTCTAAAAAATTAAACTGGAAAGACGAGCTTTAATAAGATGAAAAACGAAACGAAAACGCCCCTGTTTCATGATGTTTTATAGCAGTATTATTTCCAGGGTGGAAATATTAAAGCGCTCTACAATAAAGTCATCAAGCGCTATCATTCCAATAAACCAATAGGTACTATGAATGCAAATCTGTGAAACTATCACGTCTAAATGACAGTACCTACATACTATGAAAATTTAAATGATGAAAATAGGCAAATTTTTCAAGGAATTAATTAGTTTTGATCTGTCTTTTGAAATTTTTTCATCATATTGAGATTATTATGTAGGTATAGTTGTAATTAAGCCGGTTGCAGTTAACTCACTTGCAGCAGGGGCAATATTGGAATTGGCTACTTAATTGTGATGTGTGTAGGCAAGCAGGGGCAATTTAGAGAACAGCTGAAATTGCTCCGACCGCCGTGCAACCGAAATTGTTCCAATATTGCCCCTGTGGCAGGTACGTGAGTAGCCAGCTTAATTTACAAAATGTTTTAATCAACCAATTAGTCATCCATTAAAATAAAATTTAATAAATGACGATGTTTAATCTATACTAATATTATAAAGCTGAAGAGTTTGTTTGTTTGAACGCGCTAATCTCAAGAACTAATGGTCCGATTTGCAAAATTCTTTCTGTGTTAGATAGCCCATTTATCGAGGAAGGCTATAGGCTATATTATTTCATTACGCTAAAACCAACAGGAGCAGAGCCATGCGGGTGAAACCGCGGGGCACAGCTAGTATTTAAATAAATTAAAACATTGAAAGAAACTAAACAAACTTCCAACAAATGTAAAAAACAATTCCCTTTGTTATTCTTGACCTTGGCAAAAGAAATTAATTGCGATTTACATGAAAAGCTCACCATTACCACGATTATAATATCGTGATTAAATATAATAAGGCGTTGTGACATTGGCCATTGTTAAGTTCGTGCTTAACTTAACTTAAGATCAAAGATTAACTAAGTAAAAGTATTTAACATAACTAAGTAAAAGAGCTCTGTTTCATTAAGGTTATCATTTCGCTAATTAACGTTTTTATTTTTCATTAACGAATGGATAACTAACGCGGTTTTACCCGCATTGCTCCGCTCCTATTGGTAGTAGCGTGATGAATGATGATATATAGCCTATAGCCTTCCTCGATAAATGAGTTATCTCACACCGAAAGAAAATTTCAAATCGGACCAGTAGCTCCTGGGATTAGCCCGCCACGCGGGTAAAACCGCGAAGCGCAGCAAGTAAATAATATTAGTATGTATACCTAGATTGCAATGCATTTTACCACCAGGAAAAGCTGCAAACCACTCTAATTCGGAAACAACTGTGTTGATATAAAAATCCTTGACCCCTTACATGACCTTATTTTTACTGAATAAGTAATATTACAATTTCAGGGTTGTAAGGGAATCGAGGAACAATAGCTTTAACCAACTTCAGGAAATGAGGTAATTCTGTAGTCTGTACCTACGTGTAGGTGAAAAGTGAAAACTTAAATGGTTAATATTGCATTTTATTTTTATGATTATTTTTCCGACCCAAATATCGACCAATAGAATTGCACCATTCGACGTCACGTGGTACAACCTACATGGTATTATACTGATAATTTTTTGAAAATTTTCTCTGGTCGTTGACGTCAAACTGACAGGTTGTATTCAATTGTGAAATTATTGGCGGCCGACATTTGGGACAGAAAAATAATCCCCCGAATACCACACGAGCTTCAAAATTATCTGGCATTTCCCTCAAGGTTCCCTGCAAACAAATAAAGTCGTCAAGTTTTTCAGGAAAAATCACTCGCGCTTCGCGCTCGTGATTTTTTAACCTTGACTAAAAACTTGACTCCTTCATTTGTTTGCAACGAACCTATCGGAAAATACCCGATAATTTTGAAGCTCTTGTGGTATTATAAGTGAATATTCGTATCGATTTATTTCAAATAGCGGAAATCTAGTATACTCTAGTAAAAATAAAGAGAATATTTTTTGTTTGTGTGTACGAAATATATTTAAAAACGAATTATTCTATTGAAAATTCCACCTCATGAAAGTACTAGTTAGGTATAATAAACGCAATGATAACACGAAACTACATAAATGTACATAAAGGTACATAAATGTATGTGTTAATTTTAATTTAGAATTATTTTTAACTTTTAAGTAAGAAGTTAACTTATAAAGATATTTCCTGAATAATAATATTTATTTTTTTGTTCTGTTAAAAAGATCGTATGTGCCGAGCACACGTGTCAGAAGTGAAACTTCTTCTTTCAAAGATACCAAATTCGTCGCCATACTCCATGATGTGACAGTATAGCCATGACGCGACCTTGAAATTTAGGTACTCACAACGTGGTTAAAGAAGTTACACTAAAACAAATGACTTTTTTGGTTGTCGAGTACGTGCCAAGTCGGCTATTATCTAGGTACCTACCTAAAAAAAATTCAAATTGAAAATCAGTGCTGAGGTATTATGTCTCAGGTATCCTGAGTGGCTTCCTTTTTTAGCACGCAACCACACATAAATTTATGTTTTCTATTACCTATTATTTATAAATAGCTGCTCCGCGCGGTTTCACCCCCGTGGCTGTGATGATATATAGCCTACTAGCTTTCCGCCCGCGGCTTCGCCCGCGTTTTCAAAGAAAAACCCGTTCCCGTAGGATTTCCGGGATAAAACCTATCCTATGTCCTTTCTCGGGTATCAAAATATCTCTATACCAAATTTCATGCAAATTGGTTCAGTAGTTAAGGCGTGATTGAGTAACAGACAAACAGACAGAGTTACTTTCGCATTTATAATATTAGTATGGATAGCCTTCCTCGATAAATGAGCTATCTAACACCGAAAGAATTTTTCGAATCGGACCAGTAGTCTCCGAGATTAGCGCGTTCAAACAAACAAACAAACTCTTCAGCTTTATAATATTAGTTTAGATTTACAATGCTATTTGATATGTTTGTTGTGTGTATTGGAATAAATGGTTTCATTCTTTCTTTCATACATGTATTAGAATCTAGCGGCTAGCCTATAACATCTATGACCTAAAATAATTATTACCACCTGGCTTGTATGACATTTGAAATCATAATTTATTCGCAAAGCTATTAATGTTACCGTATTCTACAACGAAAATTGGACAGAAACGTAATTTCCTGCCGAAATAAGTGACGAAATATTTAGTGAAAAGAAATTATATAGCTGTAAGTAGGCAGTTTTTCATACTTTTATAATAGAAATAATAATATACCAACCATATACATACTCACAAAGAGATTTTTTTGGTATATATGTAACTGCGACATTAGTGCAAAACGTTTAAAATATTTATAAACTTTTGAAAGAAATCTTAGAAACGAATATCTTACCCATCATTCAATATCTTATCATTTACATTCTACGCCATGAAAGCTGCACTATCTTGCTTTTATAAGATAAATGATGGACGAATCTGTCATTTCTTAGTTATATTAACGTTACGTAAAGAAAGTCTAAACATTTATTTAACTCCACAAAATACCTGTCTTTCACAAGAGAGCAACTATCTACATGAAAACCCTATCAAAAGACAAATCGAATTGTACTCTCCGCCCTGCTTACGCCTAGCGCGCAAATCGAGAAAAATTATTAATCATCTAATGTTCTACCACATTAAACATAAAATTCCTATCTTTTACAAAATATTAATGGATTATTCCTATACATTATCATACAAGGACCTTTCATAGGAAAGCATAACTTTTTTAACATAAAACGTTACTTACTCTTCGTCTGTGCCTCACACTGCCCATTCACAGGGGGCAGATTGTCCCCGCAAAGGCATCGTGTGACTGGGTCATAGTGCGTCCTCACGCATGACGAGCTGGTGATTCCCGCGCATTCTGCTTGCCGGGAACACGCGCGTGCTGAAAGTACGTAGTATAAGTACGTGGTAAATTGTTATATGTACAAGGTAAACTCATACTCAAACTCAAACATTTATTTATTCAATTAGACTTCTTCGAGAAGCACTTTTGAATCGTCATAACTCATAACATTTTTAACATTTACCAGCAGTATCTAAGGAGAAAACCAGCAAGGAACTCCATAGTTGCTCTTTTAAAATCATTTCAATATTACAATTTAATTTTACATTATAATATGTAACTACATAATTTTATATACCAAAGAACCGTCCAGTGATTCTTATTCTATCTTATGAGACAACCCTTCGTGGATCTATATATAATATTCTATACAGTCATGTAAAATAGGTAGTACCTACAGGTTATACAAGTCATAAAATATGATAATATACATATACAACATAAACAAGTTGTACATATTTTAGTGTATGCATTTGTGTTATTTTTTGCATTTCATGCACATTGGACAAATTGTAATTTAATTAATTAATTTATAAATTGTAAATAATTAATTTATAAATTGTAAATAATTTAATTAATTAATTTATAAATTATTTAATAAATTGTAATGGTATTTTATTTTATTTAATACATTTGAAAAATTAGATAGTGCGAACACAGTCGCGTAGTACGTGTACTACAGATTAGCGATTCAGAATTCAGATTGTATTTTTAAGCTATTGCATAGCTTCTATCGCGGGCCTTGAGCGCGGGGACCGAATCCAGAAATTCCGTAACGAAAAAATCCTCACGCTCCCCACTCCGACGGACACGGAGGTGTGGCTTGAAGGCATGCTATGCAATAGCTTTACCGCGGCAGTCCCCGAGTGCTACACGTCTTTTTTTTGTCAGTTTGATTGGTTTTCTTGTTACTGCACTACTGCACAAAAGGTATACGGATAACATCCGGTGAACAGAGAAAATAACCAGATCATTTGGAAGGCTTACGTTTCGGCATTAATTCAACAGAAGTATGATAGATGGGGGAATAAATAAAAAGAGCGTATGTGCTGAGCACACGTGTCAGAAGTGAAACTTCTTTGGCAATATTGGAAGATACCAAAATCGTCGTATTACCATGGACCAATAATATTCGTCCATGGTATTACTCCTTGACAGTACAACTAACTATTTACCCTTTCCAAAACCAATTAAAAACGACAACCAACCGTTGCATAGGTCAAGCCGATTTACCTCATTACGTAGTCTATAGATATCTACAGTGGCCTCTAACTTGACGTGCGGAAGTTGCCGACCAAAACAAGCTGACCCCTCGCGTTATCTGACCTATAAAGCGTTTTATACGCAGAATAAAACGCTCTTAGCTTTTTGCTTTACTACGATTCTGCTCTGATATACGAATAATACATACTTTATTCATGTTTTGTGGTCATACTACATTAAAAAATTATTAGCGAAACTGTTCTAAAATTTTGATTGAAGAAAACAGAACGTAGAGATTTCTTAGTAGGTACGAGTTACTAGACTTAAAATAAGAAGTTCGATTATTAATTTTGGTTTCAAAGAATCCAATAGAAACAAACACCCTTTTTATTAATCAATCTATAGAGGTGTACATTATACAGTCCTACTACTTACATAAAAAGTACAAAAATTAATATTGCCAAGTGTAAATCCGATATTAATGGACCCATTTTGTGACCAGTATAAAAAATGCGATAACCATCAACTACTTCTAAACGGAAGTTACGAAATGTGGCTGTTAGTGTTGCCATTATACATATTTCGAAATGTGGCTGTTAGTGTTGCCATTATACACACTCGCAACATTGAGTTAAATGTCAAATTACTAAAATAGAATATCGCCTGTGTGATTGTTACCTTTTAAACGCTTTTATTGGCCAATGATATTCCGGTTGTCTAGAAGAGATCATTGCTAAGTGATAAGGCCGCCTAATAAACTGTAGGTATATACTGTGTTTTTGTGTAAAATTGTAACAACATTATATCCCTTATGTATTGTTAAATCGAAGAGTAAGTAATTATAAATAAAATAAGATATTGTTAAGAAAAAGGCGTAGATAGGTCACCAAAATAACATTATAATAAGTCCGTGTTTAAGTTAAGTTTAAGTGTGAATTTCTATGTGTGTGCAGTTGTTAAAACTTATTCCTAGAAACAAAACAGAAATAGCAAAGCTCTAGTCAGTAGTTATATTCGTTTGATAAGATCTTTACCAAAATACAACATTGAGTATTATATTCGTAGAATCGAAAGTAGATATAGGTATGTTGTAAAATTATTATGGCCGGTACGAGAGGGTACGGGTATAAAATGATAATTTAGAAGCAATAGGTATCTAACGTTTGAATAATTCCTTGCGAATATATCCATACTAATATTATAAATGCGAAAGTACTCTGTCCGTCTGTCTGTTACTCAATCACGCCTTAACTACTGAACCAATTTGCATGAAATTTGGTATAGAGAGATTTTGATACAAGAGAAAGGACATAGGATAGGTTTTATCCTACGGGAACGGGTTTTTCTTTGAAAACGCGGGCGAAGCCGCGGGCGGAAAGCTAGTATTATATATATATTATATATATATTGTATTAAGTCTGTGATTTTCATGGACAAAGTTACAGAAAAATATAACAATAAATAAAATAATAATAATATCCCTTTTTAGTATTTTTATTATTCTATTAGTAACATTATAATGTAAAAATAGCTACATTATATTATTACTTATTCTGTGAAATCTACGAATTAAGAACTGCGTCGTTTTTGGTAACACTTGTTTTACATATGAATAGCATTGCGTAGTTTTGCGTGTAACTATAATACAATCAATACTGCCTACGTAATTTACAGCATTTGGTTGAAGGTAAGTTACATGTCTTTGACTTTAAATATAGATCTTTCTTAATATGTACTATTATAAAGGCGAAAGTTTGTAAGTACGTATGGATGTATGGATGTTTGTTACTCTTTCACGTAAAAACTACTGAACCGATTACAATGAAATTTAGCACACATATAGAGGGTAACTTGGATTAACACATAGGATAGGTTTTATCCCCGAAATCCCACAGGAACGGGAACTATGCGGGTTTTGGCGAAGCCGCGGGCGGAAATCTATAATAAAATATATTCGCAGGCAAATTGTATAATTTCTCCGTTTACAAATGCTCGTCATTTTGTAATATGCTGAGGATTTACTTTTTCTCAACGTCCACAAAAAGATGGTTGCTAATCGACGGAAGCTCCTATTTCTGTAGTTAAACAAAACAAGAACCTAACCTAACCCACCTCCTTTTCCAAACCAGTTTCTGATTACGGATTCTCGACATCTTCGACCATTTGTATTGCGAATTTTCAGCGCAGTGAAACACTAAATTACCACGGGAAGATCCTCATTTTAATAATTACAAAAGATGTCGCTATATTAAAAACTAGTTTTGCGCTAGCGGCTTCGACCGCGTAGTCAAAGAGAAGCCCGCATAGTTCCCGTTCCCGTTGGATTTCCAGGATAAAACATATATATATATATATATCCTTTGTCCTTTCTCAGGTCTCAAGCTATCGCTGTACCAAGTTTGAAGTTTGAACCTGTTTTACCTGTACCTGTTTTGAAGTAAATCCATGCAGTACTTTATGGGATTAGCTAGATTAGCTAGCTAGATTTAGGATTAGCCCGGACATACATACAGACAAGCAGACATACAAACGAACAGACAAAAATTCTCAAAAATGTATTTTATGCGCCGGTATCTATTGTAGATCGATTTTATTATGTGTATAGATATGACATAGACCACGCGGGCGGAAAGCTAGTAGGTATACCTACTATAAATTAATCATAACAGCCAAAGTCTTACACCATACTATATTTAATTCAAAAATTGCCTTGCAAGCCACGATATACAATAATAGCCTTTCATCAATCACTTGTCATATAAAATTGATGACGTATTAAAAATAGCGGGCACGCAATTCGTGACCTTTTATGAAATAGACTATATTAAATGTGCGATTTTATTTATGGGAGGGATTGTGGTATATATCTGAGAGATTTATGTATCTAATTTTGTATCAGAGCATTATATTTAGCATTCTTTGATACACATTGTAGCACTAGCATAAAAGGTTGTATGGATTTTGCTTGAAGCGTGTGAAATTATTAAATTACTGAAAGTTTAATTTCGATCCAACAGTTTTTCTTCCAAAACAAATACATAGTGTTGGATTTTAAAAATACTCACATGTTATATCATTCTTTAAACCTACGCCCAAAATAGAGTTGCCGGTTTAAAGGGTTTAAAATCTTCGTAGTTTTGAAAGGCGAATTTTTCCATTCCATTTTTTTTAATTCGATTTTCATCATTCATCTATAGTCTATACCTTACCTACTCTGCATTTTACTTAATGACCAGAATTCGGAAATCTCTTCTTCTTTTTGTCTATGGCCTTACCGATTACCCTATGGGCGAACTATGCCATGAATCTCTATAATCTATTCTATACTCTACACTTTTTTATCTGTGACATGAATCTAATGACAAGCAAAACTTACCTGGTGGCGGTGTCGGCGCAACATCCTTAGGCGCTTGCGTATTACTCTTCCCGAACGTCGTGAGAGCCTCAGAGGATTCCCCAGTAAGCCAACCAACGAGTAACAGCGGCAATATAGCCGCCGCAGCCTGTCTCCTGCACCACATCTTGACCACCAAAAATATATGCATTGTGAACGCGCCTTAACGCTTCGTTGCTATGGCAACACTGTCACTGTCACTGTCACTCTGTGACGTTTGTGCTATAATGGAGGGTTATGTCAGTGTGTGGAAGCGTGTGTCGGTAGCGACGGCGTTCATTTAGACTAGAGGCAGTTATAGAAAACTGAGTAAGAAAGCTTTACTAATCTGTTTGTTAAGTCTTGTAATTTTATAAGTCTAACGGCCAGTTTCACAGTTTCTGTATAGGTTTTTTTAAGCCTAGGTATATGTCGAAATTTACTTAAGAATATATACATAGAAACGTATCACATATAATAGGCTTTCAGGGGAGTTACCATGATGTCTTATAGCAGTATTTTTTCAAGTGTGAGAAAGTGATGGCGCTACACGACATATAATATAGCGCTATCAGTTTTCCACTATAACACTAAGTACTGCTTTAAGACATAATAAGTGGGCAGCAAATTGTAAAGCCAGCCCAAAAACTAGAAGCTAACTATATATTTACAAGAATATTTGTATAAATGTAAATTTCGAACGGAATTTGTATTAACAAGAATTAATTCACTGTGATATAGTTATGTAAAATTTTATAGCCGTCGCTGTCGATTATATACAGAAAAGAGTGTTTCATGTTATTTTTTAATCTGTAGCAAAGCATTATTATTTTGTGGTGATCTGTGAATGAAATTTTCATTTATTTGGGTGCATTAATTTCTATAAACAACTTAACTTACAAAGGCCTAATAAAAGTTCTACAAAAAATCTCAAGTAACGTTATTAACATTCGTTGAAATTAAAACTTTATTTCATAGCAGTAATGTTCAAAATCTATTGTATCGCTCATAAGAAAACTCGACCATATACACACGTAGGCAGAGTTTTGCTTCAGACAATTTTGCGCGTGATTGTGTGTCTCGTTGTTTATTGTACTTGAATGTGTGGGTGCACAATAGAGATAATTATAATATTATAAATGCGAAAGTATGTATGTTTGTTACTCTATCACGCCATCATAATATAATAAAACGCTGAAAGATAGATTAGTCTAAAATATCGCATAATGCATCAATTGATTGCCCAGCTATTTGTGAGCGAATTTGGCTTAGATTACTGGTGAATATATTTAAAATAGTAATTGTTTTTGTAACAACATCAATCACATTTAGTTTCAGATTTCCTTCTACCCATTTTGCGCATTAAAAATATCCCACAAGTATTGTAGGTATATATTCAATGTATTTTCCTATACTTAATAATGATAATAATATGATAACATGTACCTGGAGTGTTTACAATCAATTTCTTCTCTTGAAGTAGGTAAATAAAAGGCAGATAGCGAGCGAGCGAAGCCAAAAAGAATGAAAAAATCCTAATAATTTTTGAAATATTTATTTATTGTATTCATTAGTAATATTATGGCTTTGAGTATAAAAATTCACTATACGCTGACACTGGGAAACTTTCTGTCTTTTCCATTCTTCTATATTTTTTATTTGAACTGCAAATTACTACGCTTGAGTTATGATAGATTTTTTTATTGATCAGCAAGGAAGCACACGACCATGAATCATGATCTCGATAAGCTAAGAAGTGACTTAAGATAAAGTGAACTAAGTAATTTTAGTTTAAATTTAGTATTGATTTTATAATCCAGGCCAGGGGCTGGATGCTGCTGGTTTCTTAAAACGCAATAAAAATTTTCCAAAGTTCATGTTGGACCTATGCCACGTAAGCCTTCCAAAATACTGGATGTCTTTCTTATTCCTTTCATGAAATCATATTTTGAGAACAACTTCAGTTTATCGACAAAGATTTGTAAATTCATATACGATGATATTGAATGTTAAGATTATTTAGGAAATATCTTTATTCCTGCATATGAATGAATGCATGTGGGATGGTTGTTATTTTTTTACAAAGTTTTACGTATAAAGTAGGATTAATATACTATGTAAAACATAGCTAAAATTATGTAAGGTAAATACATAGGTAGGTACCTACCTACTTCTTACCCAGGAACCTCGAAGATTATTTGAAATTAAATATTCAAAGATATATCAAACTTTTATTTTTTCCTCCTCTGGCCTGTATCTGTATTATTGCCTGTAATAGAATCTACTGTGATAGAAATAAGCACATTTATTTTATAGTTTTTATTTTCTTTTTTGCACCAAATGCAGCTCTATAGTCAGTGGATTCGATTTACAACGGTGATAATATGACGTTCATTATTTCTTCGATTACTTCAAAATTCCGAAAATATTATTTTATTTTGAGTGAATCCATCCTAAAATTATCATGAAAGTTTATATATTTGTTACTCTTGCAAGGCTAAACCTCTGCACCAATTTTAATGAAATTTCCAGGATCATTATATTGGGAACTTATTGGGAATTATCCATAGCCATTCATTCTTAAATGACCGCCTCCTCGGTACAGTGGTTGACGCGTGAGCGTAGAACCGAGCCCCGAGGGGTCCTGGGTTCGATTCCCGGTGGAGACGAAAAAAAAAAATGTCTCGGTCTGGCAGGACACAGAAGGCTGATCACCTACTTGTCCCTAAAGAAAAATCGATCAGTGAAACAGATGTATGAATAATACATCTGCCCCTTACCCCACTACGGGGACACGGGACTTCACTATTCATTCTTAATTCTGTGCCAACAACAATCAATTTATTAAGTTTGTCATTTGTGTAAAGCATACGAAAGATGTATACGTTGATATATTTTCTACTACTTCTAAAAATTTAGCACAGACTGGACTTGTATACATTTTTAAAGACTATATAAATTTATTCTTAAATCAATTACAAAACACGGCAACATTTACTAATCATGTTTAATAATAATTAAAGACACTGTAAATACACTACTTACTTACTACTTACTATTATTTTCAAAGCCTTTGCTTCTTCCAAAAAAAAAAGTTTCACTATTTTTTTTTTTAAATATAAAATTTTAAAACATGGCAACATTAAAATTCTTACCCGGTGCTTGTGTTGTGGACGTAGGTTTCGGCGGTTCTGTGTACGCTCTTCCAAACGAAGATATTCCGAACGAGTGTGTTGTTTTTACGAATAGACACATTGATAGAGTTATAAGGATTGATTTTGTATACATTTTGCACTGGAGGCTGTAGAACGTATAGTTTGGTTATAGTATTGTTTCGCGTGTGTTTTGTTTTTGTTTTAATGATTTATTCTAGAAAGTTGAATGTTGTTGAACAGTTATTGTTATAGCGAATTGTGTAGGTACGGTTTTTGTAATCATAGAACGATTTGTGAGTTCACGGGTAGTTGAATTTATAAATAACTTTATCAAGTTACATCAAAATTCAGCAATCCGTAAACAATAGAAATAATGTTTTTAATATTTACTGAACATTAATCAATATAAAGTACTATTTTTAATAACTTATTTAATAATATCCGAAGAATAAGCTAAAAAGGTATATAAATGTTGCCAATCAAATATTTTTTTTTAATTTCAATTTCTGTAGGTAACAGATAACAATGAAAAGACAGCTTTTCAATCACGCAAATGTAGAATAGCATTATATAAATTGATTTCCATCATTCCATCAATTCTTTTGATTTTCTTTTGTCATCATTCATCAGAGTTGTGTGCGTGACAGTTGGCGGTCAAAGCGCCATTTCATGATTTATGACATTGACATTTCTTTGACAGCTATGTTTTTTTTTTCTTTTGTGTTCGATGACAATTTTGTGTGATGGCAATGAGTAATTGTTTTGAGGATTGAGGATATGATTTGTTTTTTTATTAATGTTTGTGCAAAAGCGTTCTGTCACGGTTTTTATACGTTTCTGTTTGACCGTTTGAAGCATTATGTAGCATATTTAGTGTATTGATATTTGATATAGTCAGCATGTTATGTAGGTACCTATTAAAAAATATTTTATGTATTTGCCTTGATTACGCATATGAATCAAGCTAGGCTTTAGCTTGCAAATTAAAATAATGATGAGTACATTGTATAAAATATTAAGTATATTTTATGTAGGTATCGATTGAAACCACTACTAGGTACGAAAGCTTGGTTTTTATAATACTATTTAAATCTAATATTATGTTACTGTATTGTTTATACTATGTAGTTGAAGACACAACAATTAGGTATTTCAATATAAAAAAATAGGTAGCAAAATTTACGACACGTCTTAAAAGCGTCTTAATAAAACAAAATATTGCATTAAAAATTACTGTTTCTTCGCTGTTTTTTATACTTTTTTCAGAATATTATAATTATACAATGTTATCTTTAATATACATATAATAGATAATATACTTATTACTACTACGGTATAATATTTGAGTACCTATGTGTAATTATTTAACAAAATTTTAAAATGAGATTCCGTTTAATGCTTCAAATTATTTTAATTTACAATACCCCATTGCGTGTTTGCTATGTTTCGATTTAATTATTACAATCAATTATTCGTTTATACAACAACTTAAACAATCAATCAATCAATCAATCAAATAAATTGTTATTCCTTATAGTAACTCACGTAAAGTCTTAAATATTCAATGGTTTACGATTTTACGTAATCTTATGTAGGTAAAATGCGATCCAACTAAGATTAGGAACGTCAGTCACCTTTATATTATGTCATTTTATTGCACGCCTCATAAGCGAAGCGTTGAGGTGGGTACTACTGTCACTTCGCGCAAAACATCTGATTTTTCAAACTTAAAATGTCTTTATGTATCATACATTGCACTTGTAAGATAATACATACACACACATATTAAGAAAAAACACTATTTTTAACGTTCATGATATTTTTGATGTCATTTTTGTTATTTAAACTAGTTAAAAAACAGTTTAAAAAAGTTCTGTCTTGGACGTCCGTGTGTCTGTATGTGCGGATCCTTTTTCTTGTTAACACGATAGCGACCGAAATACTTTACTAATCGAGTCTTTTTTTTTCTCTTACGCTTGAGTATGCTCAGGAATAGAACCCTTTCATTTTTCAGGGTCTGATTCGATGTGGTTTAATTGTTATTAAATAAACAAAAATAATAATTAATAAATATTTATTAAAAAAAAAATTATGAGGCGTGCACTTTTGGATTTTCCAAATTATTTTTACAGTTAATTTTATTTTGACTCACTCTGACATAAATTTTAAACGTTGTCGCTTGAAGTAACAGCTATGACGTCACAGTATGGCGCTGGATCTATCTAATTTTTAGTTGTATCACAAAGTCTCTACATAAAGGCATATTTAAACCAGAGCGGTATCCGCTACCGCCGTGGTATAAGTATACCGATCGGTACGCGATTAGAGTCGTTATAACATACTCCGTAAGGGATTTAATCGCGTGCCATCAAGATACCGCTACCCTCGGCGGTAGCGAATACCGCTCTGGTTTGGATAGGCCTTAAGTTTCATATTTATAAACATTGCAACCCCTTTCAATAAAAAGTCGTCTTAATTTATTCGAAATCCAGGTTGAAGAACGAGGCAGTAAGTGTAGATATATATGTTTTATTTAAATAAAACATATAGGTAACGAGATATTTTAACCGCATTGTGTAATTATACTATTTTTAAGTAAATTAAAATATCTATCGACCTATGATAAACGAGGAAAAAGAAAGAGTATCAGCTATAACGCAAATCATTCTTCAGGCTTTAAAATAAATTTTGTATTAAAACATACAGTTAAATAGTAAACCAATTAGATTAAATACTTACTTTTATCTAAATTTCCCAAAACTACATACTTTACAACATCAACCAATCTACAGAATTCAAATTCCATCTACTTTTTTCTATATTGGCAACTCAAATCTAAAAGCTGTCTAATTTTGATACATGACATTTACGAAATACAGATAAAAAAATTCCACAGATTCAAAATTACCAGGTGCCTGCGTTGTCGTTGGTCGCATTAACGGTGGACGCGTATTCGAGACCCCGAAAGTGCTTAGCGCAGAGAGACCGCATAGAAACAATAGTATGAGGAGCACGTTGTATTGAAGCCACATTTTTTCTTTTTTTTTTAGCCTTCGGTTGCCAGTACTAAAAATAATTTTAAAAAGGTTTTATAATGGGTGTCATTTAAGCTATCACCAATTTAATTAGTTTTGTGTTTCTTAAATAATAGGGTTTGTCCTCAAAATAGTAGATCTGTCACCAAAATGTAGTCACCAAACAATGCAAAATCAGTTCCACAATAAATCACCTAAAATCCTGAGATATAAGGTCTAGTACCAAATAAATGTTTTTGTATGTATTATAATAGGTGTGTCCTAATAAGTATTTAAGCAAACTAATTTAAAGAGATCACCAATAAATCATATTATGTTACTAGAAAATTGCATTAAGTTCAAATAAAAAATTAGGGTTGTATCATCGTTTCAACCAAAAGATTCTGCTACATACATAACTAGACTCCCAAGGTTCTAAATTGCCAATGGTAGTATAAATTATATTTAAAAAAATTTTTTAGCAGAGTAGTAAATAAAACAATTGTTAAAGTCAAAATAATCAATATTTATTGTTTAAAATAATTACCACTGAACAATCAGCGCTGGTTTAAAAAAGCTGGCTTTTGGCTAGCAGAATAGTAGATAAAGTTAAAATAATCAATTTTTAAAGCGCGCCAATTTGTCTCCGCCCCTTTGATCATTTTTTCATTAAAATTATAAATTGATGTATTAAATTGGTAACGAATACTATTAATTTAATATCTGAACGAAATAAAATGTTACTACTGTATTGGTGACAAAATATCAAATAAAAAGGAGTCGCAGTCAGGGATCGATAATCGATTTATTTGGTGACAGATCTACCATTCTGAGCACAGAGCTATTATTTAAGTAACAAAACTGTTATTAAAAGAACGAAGTTTATATTCATGTAATGCAATATAATTTTATTGGTTATCGATCTCTTATTTTACACATATATTAACATTAATTTGATAATTCATACCTGGGAACAATTATTGTTTATCTGAGAACGAAAATATTTCGTGGTGATAGATCTATTTATTAGGTGATACAACTTGATGACAAATATAAATTTTGGTGATAGAAAATATAGTTCCCTTTTATAATTTTGTGAACTACGTGGTTTTGGCTAAATTATGTTGTCTATTTACATATTTACATAAATTTTGTAACTATAGAATACAGTTTACAAATCTACTTATGTTTTTATACTATAAATTAATATGTACATATTATAGGTCTAAAATAAATCGCGGTGTCTACTTTATATTCATAAACTACATAATTTCATCCTACATACATTTAACATCTACATACTACGTCATTGTGTTAATACGACTAAAAATTATTTAAAAAATTAGTGCCTAACTGAAAGAAAAGGTACCTACGCCTTAGAAAGGTGTTCGTTTTATATTTATTTAGGACTAGCGGTCCGCCCCGGCTTCGCCCGTGGTACATATTTCGCAATAAAAGGTAGCCTATGTTCTTTCTCAGGGTCTAAAGATTATCTGTGCCAAATTTCATCAAAATCGGTCCAGTATAGTTTATGCGTGAAAACCATACATACATACATACATACATACATACACACAAACCTTTCCTCTTTATAAGTATATTAGTATAGATATAAAATTTAAATATAATATTTTCTAAATGGCAATATCTACACGGTAGGTACATCATTAATTATAAAAGCCATACCACGTACCTACAATTATGGTGCCTGTTTACAACTACATTATGTAATTACATTTTTGTGTTTATTTGTTTCAGGTATTTTCAGAAAGAGAACCAAATTTGATGTTTTTTGTAGCAGATACTAGATAGCTGAAGTTTTAAGTAACTTTGTCTATAAATGAATAAGGGCCGATTTTTCAATGCATGGATAAAACTTATCCGTCCAATAAAGTATTACATGATAATATTATTAAAATGTCACGTAAACTGTCAAATACGGGCAATTAGAATACGTTTTTAAAATGGTAGTTTTATACATTATTCGACGAATGAGTTTTATCCAAGCATTGAAAAATCGGCCCTTAATGGTTAAATGCTTCTTGCCAATCGTTGTTATATTTTAATAACGCCTACGCTTGTTGACACATTATTTTGTCGCTTGAAGTTATCAGTTTAAATAGCATAAAAATCATACTAAAAACACGCTCCATTGCCTATGGACACAGACAACAAGTCTAAAATTAAAGCTAATAAATCAAGGAAATTATTTAAAAAATCCTTCGATTACAAAATGTTAATCCATAGTAAATGATTAAATATGGGTCAGGGCCGGAATTAAACATAAGGCCCTGAGGCTTAATAAACGTAAGGGGCGCCTTGTGGAGAGTTTTAAGTCCCTAACCCCTAGTATGGGAAAGACGTGCATCTGTTTTTTTTACGGCCAAGTCCGTAAAATGAAATAGAATTGAAGAAGATAATATTATCAAACTTCAATTTAATCAAAATCACATCAGGTGCCTTAGACAAAGTAACAATTAAAAAACGATAACGAAGTTAGAAAAGGAAAAATATATGGGATTGACATTAGATAGACCACGTGATCTAACGCGGCGTATGTCAATCCCATACATTTTTGCCTTTTCTAACTTCGTTATCGTTTTTTAATTGTTACTTTGTCTAAGGCCCCAGGTAGGTATACTATAAGACAATGTTCATAATATTATGACGATTGAAACAGTCTGACAAATAAACGAAATCAAATAAAACATTGCAACATAATTTTGATTTTAATAATGCTCTATGGAAAGGTATAAGCTTTCCGTCCTTGCTTCGCTCGCATACTGCACAATTATTTCACTCCTTTCAAGTTTAGTTTTGAGATGAATATTCTATATCCACACTAGCTAGGTATCTCTACTCTCTCTCTATCTCTACATAATCAATCTATCTAAATCCCTTCAGCGGTTCTGGCGTAAAATCGCAACATCAGAGTTATTTTCGCATTTATAACATTATAATGTATTATAAAAAATCCTATTTATCTACAAGTGTCTTATCTCTCTTCAAAATTTCATTGAAATCGTTTCAGCAGTTCCTACGTAAAAAGGACATGTATTTAAAATTATTAAACTTAAGTTTTTAGTATCATCACTTAGCTACCAAACGATAACTTGGAATAAGTTGGCTTAATAACTGATAAGCAGTAACATACCAACACGCAAACATCTCTCCATGTTTATTATGTGAATTTATGACTCGCTTATCTTTTAGATCAGCAAGTAGCAGGTCATTTATAAAAAAATATGTTATTTTGTTTCAGTGTTAGTCATTATGACGTTATTTTTAGTGTAAAAGTACTTAAAAAATGAAAGAATTGTTACATAGAGTTGCGTATAAAAATCTAAAAATGTGAAAGAAACTAGCTAATTTAAGATTTAATAATACTAAAAATATCTTAATATTTGTACCAATTTTATGAAGAAATCAACTTTTTGATTACGTCCTAAAAAATGGTAATATAAAAAGAATAATTCTTTTGAATTAAAAAAAAAAGTATTGCGTATCTGTAGCGTCCTTTATTTGGCGGGAAATGCCATTATGAAAAAAAAATTAAGAAAAATATGATCCCACAGCTTACTGTAACTTATTACCTACTTAGAAAATGTTGTGTAAAGAAAAAAGAGTTAATTAAATACGTTGTAATAATTATTACTGTTTATTTTGTAATAAACACACTCAGTGAACTATTTCTATGCTTGTTTCTATGTATATATTGTCTATGATTGTGAAAAAGCGTATTATGATACTGTGAAAAGCTGCGCTGTGCAAAAATATTACGCAAAACGTTTAAAATAAATTTAATTAATTATCTGTTTGTAGAATACCATAATCTATTTTGAATTAAATAATTAATCTTTATAAAAATAAGTGTTTAAAATTTAAGATTGCAAAAATGAGTTTTTATAAAAATAATTTGTCTGTCTTATACTTGAAAAATATATAGAAGAATGTTACAATTTTTTTGCATTACAACACACATTTTTTATACAATAATGAATTTAAAACAAAATATGCATTAACTATGGTAATTTTACAAACAGATTAAAAAAAATGCGTGCAAAAAGCGCGTGCATTAGATTCGATTTAAAATTGCGTTTAGAACACACGAAGGAGGTTTTATTATTATTATTTCTTTTTTAAGTTTTATTTTTAATTTTATTCACTGTGGTATTATATTTTAGTTACAGTTTTGGAGTTTTCTTTCTTCGTTCGTTGGCGGCGGTAGTTGACGCGGGACTAAGTTAAGCCGCACACGAAGGTTCTTTTCTTGGTATACAGGATGCTTAGAAATGGTGTTTCTTTTATTTTTATTATTGTGTGTTTTCAGGTGGTGTGTAAGCTTACACATAATTATAAGTTTTTTTAATTATAAACGAATATGAGTAATAAAGTCATTGAATTATCCATGGAGTTTTATTTCTTTAATAACTACATAGTATAAAACAAAGTCGCTTTCTCCGTCCCTTTGTATGCTTAAATCTTTAAAACTACGTAACGGATTTTGATGCGGTTTTTTTTAATAGCTAGAGTGATTCAAGAGGAAGGTTTTAGTATATAATTTATTATGTTTTAGACAAAGCGGGCGAAGCCGCGGGCGGTAAGCTAGTTATTTATAAGTAAGTTTATAAGTATACTAGCTGCTCCGCGCGGTTTCATCCCCGTGGCTCCGCTCCTGTTGGTCGTAGCGTGATGATATATGTACATAGCCTATAGCCTTCTTCGATAAATGAGCTATCTAACACCGAAAGCATTAATTTTCAAATCGGACCAGTAGTCCCCGAGATTAGCGCGTTCAAACAAACAAACAAACAAACTCTTCAACTTTATAATATTAGTATAGATTAAATTTACGTCGTTGCAGTATTTATGATCAAATTTTTAAACCAAAATTGAGTGATGTATTTGTTTTACTTTACATAGCTTTTTTGTAGAATTTTTCACCGAAGAAATCACTTTTTCATTCACTTTTATTTCTTGTAGTATCCGAACACTGAACAAAAAAAAAATTGCAAGATTTTACAGTAGTGAATATAGTACTTTAAATATATAAACAATCCGGTTTTTCCTGTTCACAACACATACATACATAAGTGAAGTCCCGTGTCCCCGTAGTGGGGTAAGGGGCAGTTATTCATACATCTGTTTCACTGATCGATTTTCTTTAGGGACAAGTAGGTGATCAGCCTTATGTGTCCTGCCAGACCGAGACATTTTTTTTTCTTCGTCTCCACCGGGAATCGAACCCAGGACCCCTCGGTTCTACGCTCAAGCGCCAACCACTGTACCAAGGAGGCGGTCACACATACATACGCTACCATAAATAAGTAATTAAAAAACACCAGCACCCTGTATAACGATAAAATTAACCGCCCCACAGTAGTATAATGTACGACCAACATAAAGTGACCTCTCTCGCAACATGCAAGGGTGCTAGGCGGAATTTCTATGTAGGCTTCGCTGGTTATTATTCTAACTATTCGAATTTACCTTGCTGTTAATGTTTTGCTGCAGATATAAAATGGAATGAAGTGTTTTAAATATCTGTATAATATCTATTAAGCATTCGCCTATATTGGCTAAAACCATAGTTATAATACAATATTGTTAAGACTTAACAATACTTTAAATTTCAAGAAAATTGGTTATGCAGTTTTTCGTGAATAGTAACAAACATACAAACTTGTGCATTTATAATATAAGTAGTAACTAGCTTTCCGCATGCGGATTCGACTCTATCTATTAAAAACACCATGAAAATCTGATTCGTAATTTTAAAGATCAAAGCATACATACAGACCGCGCAAAGCGACTTTATAGTTTATTTTATAATATGTAGTGATTCCTTGCCTTTCTTTCTTTTTCCCTAACATTCTTCGGGAACTGTGCTATTCTATGGTAGAAAACATATCCGCCTGTATATTAAAAAAAAATCTCACATCTTAAAAGCTCTATCGAGTCGTTAATTTGTCTTTAATATGTACAAAACTCTATTCAAGAAACGGTATTAATGGCTCTACTTTTTTTGGGTGGTACCAGAATCTCGCCTAATGTTAAACTAATATAGCGTACAATAAAAGCTTAAAATATGATTTAAAAATAATTTATTCCGTTATGCCAATAGTCGAAGAACAAATGTTGTTACTTATGATGTTAGCTATCTTGTCCTGCGAGGTTGCTGGTGTTTTACAAGTAACCCTGTATAAAGTTGTGAGAGAACTTGATTTATGAATTCTGTAATTTAATTCTGTCTATTATAATATTGCACGCCTCATAAGCGAAGCGTTGAGGTGGGTACTACTGTCACTTCGCGCAAAACATCTGATTTTTCAAACTTAAAATGTCTTTATGTATCATACATTGCACTTGTAAGATAATACATACACACACATATTAAGAAAAAACACTATTTTTAACGTTCATGATATTTTTGATGTCATTTTTGTTATTTAAACTAGTTAAAAAACAGTTTAAAAAAGTTCTGTCTTGGACGTCCGTGTGTCTGTATGTGCGGATCCTTTTTCTTGTTAACACGATAGCGACCGAAATACTTTACTAATCGAGTCTTTTTTTTTCTCTTACGCTTGAGTATGCTCAGGAATAGAACCCTTTCATTTTTCAGGGTCTGATTCGATGTGGTTTAATTGTTATTAAATAAACAAAAATAATAATTAATAAATATTTATTAAAAAAAAATTATGAGGCGTGCACTTTTGGATTTTCCAAATTATTTTTAAATTATAATGCACATTCTTTGGGCAATTTTTTAATGTACCAAATTTTTCTTCACATCCCTTTTGAGTTATTTTTACATAGCAAACATGATAATACAAAATGCTTACAAACAAGATTGCATGATTCTACGACAACGGAAACCAATATAACTTGATCCCTGATCGAGATATGTAAAATTGAATGACGTCATATAAAATTGGTTAATTTTTCGGGGTTTTTTTATAATTGTTGATGTACTTTGTCCAACCATTCTTGGAAAATATAAAAGGTAATTCAAAGAATTAGAAAAAGACTGGTTCGACTGAAAGTTTATTAGATTTCGATTTTTAGATTAATAAGATATATTTTCTGTCATTTTTACACGCTTTATTAGCTTCACCTGTATGTTTGTAACTAGATAAGTTAGTTTTCACTAAAATCAAGCTGTCCAATAAAAGGCATAGTTTACTTGTGTGTATTGTTTAGCTTTCGGTTTGAATGTGTTGATTTTGGCGACAGCGGTTTTCATACGAATTATGACATTATAGCCCTTCTATGTGTCTTGTTATTTAGATTTCTATGTTTGTAACCGACTTCTTTGGGCGCGATTTTGACCCACTTTAAACGGCCAGATTTCGTTCAAATTTTGTAGATTTATTGAGGACCGATGACAATACACTAATTTGATAAAAATTTTCTATTTTTTAGTTCGGTTTTCTATAACAAGCGTGTTTTTTAGTTTTTTTTAACTATTATTATTTAGAGAAGAGTCAGTAAAGGATACGAATACGTAAATGGTTAATTTTGAGAAATCAAAGAACTTTGTATTCTTTTTAAATATATGAAATTTGATTCGAGCTAACATAATATTATTTATAATATGGTCGTAGGCCGTAGCACTTACGTAGGCTACGACCTACGACCTACGGACGTACATCGCTACGGGAAACCAAAATAGGGTTTGAATTCCGCCATGTGATCGATTTTTATTATTTTATACATAATCAAAACACTATTAAATCAATACTTATTATTAATTACATTAAACATCAATTTTTTTCTTGCTATTCTCTTTCTTCATACGCTACGGAAAGCATGTTTAATTTTGAAAAGTTTTTAAAACTCTGATTTTATACTTTTCAATTATTTTTCAATTACTAATATTGATGTTATCCCTACTAATATTATAAATGCGAAAGTAACTCTGTCTGTCTGTTACGCTTTCCCGCTTAAACCTCTCAACCGATTTTGATGAAATTTGGCACAGATAATCTTTAGACCCTGAGAAAGAACATAGGCTACTTTTTATCAAAACACCACGCGGGCGAAGCCGCGGGCGGAAGCTAGTACTTAATATAAGGATTAAATCGTTACATTCCAATTTGAATACCATGAACTTGGTATAAATAAATTCTCCTTTGTAAACTACGCTATAATATGAATAATAATCAACTAAAAGAAAGCAGAAATAATACTCTTTGAAAACAAAACGAGGTCTTATTAAAAACAGAGTCCACACTCCACCATTACCCTGTCAAAATGTTAAAACGCGGGAAACCTGACAGCTCCGAGCGCCATATTTGCTAAAATAACAAGGCCAAGGTTACATCCATTTTGAGTAATAAAGTAGATTGAATGAACTCACTATAATAAAATATCAGTCGCTATACTCGACTGATCGGTTGGCTTGGTTGGTATCTAGTGGCCCTGCCTTCCAAGGGGGGCTGGGTTCGATTCCCACCCGGGGCAAATATTTGTGTGATGAACATAGATGTTCGCTGTGTCTGGGTGTTAATTATCTATATAAGTATTTATTTAAAATTATATACTTATGTAAGTTTATCTGGTTTCCATAACACAAGCGAAAGCTTAGTATGGGATCAGAACGTGCTGTGTGTGAAAATTGTCCTGAATATATTATACTATATACATTATACTATCGCATATTTGGGAGAATTGGACAAAATTGGACTGTACGCCGACAATTTTGATGTAGGCAGGTGTAAAAAATGTTTGACTTTATCTGTTCGACAAACGAAAAAAAACTTTTTAGGGTATGTTGTATTATGTGAATTATGTTTATATGATAAATTGTTACATAATAAATCCTACTAATATTATAAAGGCGAAAGTTTGTATGGATGTATGGATGTTTGTTACTCTTTCACGTAAAAACTACTGAATGGATTTGAATGAAACTTTACCACAATATAGCTTACACATCAGAATAACACATAGGATAGGTTTTATCCCGGAAATCCCACGGGAACGGGAACTATGTGGGTTTTCCTTTGAAAACGCGGGCGAAGCCGCGGGCGGAAATCTAGTAATATATAAATGTACGTAATCACTGCGCATTTTAGATCAAACGAACATAGAGCAAGAGCTAGAGCATTATTTCGTGCTCTTTTAAGTGTATACGAAAACTCGTAGGTATTCAGTGTCGTTCAGTAGATATTAGAACATTGCACAGAATCTTTTTGAACGCACTAAGAACAACGAAAAATGCTCTATGCGTGTTTACACTAAAATAATTTGTAGTGGGGTTAGAATGAGCATTCTCTCTTTTGTTGTAAATGCACCGTAAAACGAATAATACTATAATTTTCTTTTCTTTTCACCCCTCTATAAACTATCATCAATTTTATTCATTGTATTATGTAGTTACCATATTAATTACCAACGCTGCCCCACGGTTTTCCCCGCATTTCTGAGATCCTATTGGTCTTAGCGTGATGATATATACCTACCCTATACTCTACTGTAGCCTTCCTCGAATGATGAACTATCTAACAGTAAAATAATTTTACAAATCGGAAGCGTGGTTCCTGAGATTAGCGCGAACAAACAACTCAACAACAACTTTATAACATTACTAGATTTCCGCCCGCGGCTTCGCCCGCGTTTTCAAAGTAAAACTCGCATAGTTCCCGTTCCCGTTAGATTTCTGGGATAAAACCTATCCTATGTGTTAATCCAAGTTACCCTCTATATGTGTGTTAAATTTCATGGTAATCGGTTCAGTAATATTTGCGTGAAAGAGTAACAAACACACACACACACATATCCTCACAAACTTTCGCATTTATAATATTAGTAGGACTTTTGGACGTTAATTTAAAAAAAAAATACATAATAATACAAAAAAGTAATGTATTTAAATACCTCAAGTCATTAATTACTACTTAATTCGGATCGATGTTTTTTCTTGGCCGATAAATGGTTTTTAAGGGTACTGTTTAACAATTTGACCTTTGGCATAACACGACATCTCTGCCATGAGCTTTGGTTTAAAAAATAAAAACATTTACACACTACATTCTGAAATAAACTCTATCGCCTTACACATAATATTCAACTTCACTTAACTGCGTATATGGGTACGCCATTTTGAATTTTATATCAAAGAATTGTTAAGTGCAAGCAAATTGAATTCTATTTTTAGTGACGTAAAGGTCATTTTATTGTGAAAAGGTTTTTATTAAAGACGTTTTAATTATTGTAAGGATGTTGAAGGTTTTACATACATTCAACTAACGTACAGAATTTTCGATGCGTGTTTGCCCTTTTGGTTAGAGAATTTTTAATTCCCATTTTCGTTAAATATAATGTTCTAATCATAGTTCTAATTAATATGAGATTTGTTGATAACTTGATTGTGTGATGTTATTCACCTTGTGTTTTAAAGGTTGTTGTTCTGTTTTTAATCTATTTTTTGAAGTGAAACATATTTATCAGGGTTGGAAAAAAAATTTAGTGTAACATATTTTCGTTACGCGTGACATTTTTCCGTTACGCGCCATCTTTTTTTTATCCCTACCACGCGTGATTCGACGTATTTCTGTAAAGTTGCATAGGTATAGTAAATTATTTTTTGAAAAATAAGGTTATATAGAAGTTTCACTTCTTACGTGTGTAGTACACTAGTACGTACACATTTTTTATTTATTCAAATAGACTTCTTCTAGAAGCGTATTTGTATGGCTATTACTAAATAGTTCATAGATACTAGGTAGGTACGTACATAGAAACTATTTAATACTGA
Source organism: Colias philodice (assembly GCF_061535455.1). Lineage (NCBI taxonomy): Eukaryota > Metazoa > Arthropoda > Insecta > Lepidoptera > Pieridae > Colias > Colias philodice. The sequence continues at coordinate 3,097,975 of NC_143116.1, forward strand.
TTCGGAATAGATAGAGGTTTGTATTTTATACAAAACTAGCATTCCTCCCGCGGCTTCGCCCGCTTTGTCTAAAACCTCATAAATTAAACCTTCTTCTTGAATCACACTATCTATTAAAAAAAAAGACGGGTTGCACTCCGGGAGTGCCGGCAGCTGAAGTGAAAACTTGATTATTAACGTTGAGCATGTTTGATCCATCCGTCTTACGCTTTTTCGATCAGGTCACGTGTCCTGACGCGAGTTTAAGATTTTATTATACCCATTACAGAAAAAGTGCTCAACGCCGCTAAAGAAGTTTTCACTTCAAAATAAACACAATAAAACTAAAGAAACAAAATTAAAAAGTTATACCGACTCACACGCGAAGTCGCAGGCATAACTAGTACATAATAAAGTTATTATAATAATGTATTTTTAATTCGAAAATGGCGGTGTCGTTCGCTAATTCGATTTTAATGAATTGTTCGATTACGTCTGGTTTTGTTTGGAATAATATACATATTACCTTTTATATTACCTACTTATAGAGAACATGTTTTTTCTTTATTTCAGGATTTACTAAAGGACAATCCCAATACACTTTATTGAACAAATTGTTGTTTGTTGTTCTTACACTTTATTGAAATGTAAAATGTTTCATTAAGTGATTGATTTTTATTAACTTTGTAAGATAAAATGTGAATTACTGTGTATTCGATCGTTTTAAAAATTCTTTTACTATTGAGAGAGCTACCTACATGTTTAGCGACTTAAGCTTGCGTTGTATTTTTTATAAAATAATATCAAGGATCTTGGGTTTTATTCCCGGTGGAGACGAATGAAAAAGTCTCGGTCTGGTAGGACACAGAAGGCTGTTCACCTACTTGTCCTTAAAGAAAATCGATCAGTGAAACAGATGTATGCATAATGCATCTGCTCCTTACCCCACTTCCACACGGGCCTTAACTTTATATACTTACTAGAGGTCCGCCCCGGCTTCGCCCTTGGTACATATTATTTCGCAATAAAAGGTAGCCTATGTCCTTTCTCGGGTATCAAAATATCTCCATACCAAATTTCATGCAAATTGGTTCAGTAGTTTAGGCGTGATTGAGTAACAGACAGACAGACAGAGTTACTTTCGCATTTATAATATTAGTATGGATTATTAGCCTTCCACCCGCGGCTTCGCCCGCTTTGTCTAATACATAATAACTAATAAGTTATATACTAAAACCTTTCTTTTGACTCACTCTATCTATAAAAAAACTGCAACAAAATCCGTTGCGTAGTTTTAAAGATTTAAGCATACATAGGGACATAAGGACAGAGAAAGCGACTTTGTTTTATACTATGTAGTTTTATATATTGCAAACGGTAGTTTGTACATATGGTTCCCAATTACACTACCATATAATTATTAACAAGGCTTCATAAATAAAACGAACATTACAACATTTGAGTATTTATTTAATTATGTACAGATAATAATTTATTAAATAATCACAATAGCATATTTTAAAATAATTTATTTATTTAATAAATACATTAATTTCTTATAAAAGTAAACACAGCAGCAGCTATTATGAAGACACTAGCACTAATACTGGATGCAGATGATGCTGTGGAATGAAAAAAATAAATTAATATGATGTTAGAATTAACAAATAAGTCATAATAAATAACTATTCGTAAATAGTCAAGTAAACAATAAAATAGTCAAGTTCACCAATAAATAGTCAAGTTTACCATAAATAGTCAAATAACGCACAGCAAGTCTAAAAGTTTTACAGTTTTAAAAATACATAACGAGATACGGTTAACTAATATTAGTCCAAAAACTGTTCAAATTAATCTAAATTATACTATTAAATAATCAAATAAACCGTAATTAGTCAAGTAAACCATAAAATAGTCAAGTTAACCATAATATAATAGTCAACGTTAACCATAAAATAGTCAACGTTAACAATATAATAGTCAACGTTAACCAAAATAGTCAACGTTAACCAAAATATTCAAAGTTAACAAAAAAATGTGTGCGTGTACTAGTGTACACACGTAAGAAGTGAAACTTCTTTATGACCTTATTTTTCAAAAAATAATTTATTATATGCAATTTTACAGAAATAAGTCGAATCAAGATGGCGCGTAACAGAAAAATGTCACGCGTAACGATAAAATGTTACACTAAATTTTTTTCCAACCCCGATAAAGAAGTTTCACTTCGATAAAATAGTCAACTTATCCTTAAATAGTCAAGTTAGTCAAACAACTTACTGCAAGTCTGCAATTCATCAGAATAAGGATGGTCAAAGTCACATTGACACCTGCCATTTCTACAAACAACTACATCGCTCATTCCTTGCAAATAACATTGGCTTGAACGAGAACATGTTTGGAATAGACCTGAAATGAATAGAAATGCTTAGTAAATCATTTATCTTAATATATATAAATCTCGTGTCACAATGTTTGTCCTCAATGGACTCCTAAACCACTTAACCGATTATAATAAAATTCGCACACCATGTGCAGTTCGATCCAACTTGAGAGATAGGATAGTTTAAACATGTAGGTACCACGGGCGAAGCCGGGGCGGACCGCTAGTACTAATATATAATTAATGTAAAAATATAAATGCGAAAGTAACTCTGTCTGTCTGTCTGTTACTCAATCACGCCTTAACTAACCAATTTGCATGAAATTTGGTATGGAGATATTTTGATGCCCGAGAAAGGAACAGCTGCAGGACACCCTGTATGTGTACAAAAATTTAGTTAACAATTTGCAACAAGAACAGAAACAGTAAAAAAATCATCATTTAATAAAAAATGACTTACCAGTAATCTGCCAACACTGACCATCCCTAAAGTGGTACCCGCTAGAACACACACAAGAACCATCCACACAAGTACCCGCATTTCCCATAGATGCTGTACATTGTTCTGTTACAGTACATGTCGAATTGAAGCCGGGGGATACTGGGGATAAAATATTTGTATTATTAAGGGCCGATTTTTCAATGCTTGGATAAAACTTATTCGTCGAATAATATAAAACTACCATTTTAAAAACGTATTCTAATTGCCCGTATTTGACAGTTTACATGACATTTAAATATTATCGTGTAATACTTTATTGGATGGATAAGTTTTATCCAAGCATTGAAAAATCGGCCCTTATTAATGTTTTTAATTTCTCTATCATTTTAATATCTCTATCAACATTATAATAATCTATACTAAAAGCTGAATAGTTTGTTTGAACGTGCTAATCTCAGGAACTACTGGTCCGATTTGATAAATTCTTTGGTGTTAGATAGCTCATTTATCGAGAAAGGCTATAGGCTATATATCATCACGCTAAGACCAACAGCAGCGGATCACTGCGGGTATAACCGCGGGGCAATGCTAGTAAGATAGATAGATAGATAGATTTCAACACTTTGTAGTGTTGAAATCGTCTGTATTCAAGTGGATAAAAAATTGTTATTATTCAACTACCTGCACCTATTTTTCTCCCTTTCAATTATTTTCAGAATATGGACTAAAGTGTTCGAAAATGTAATTTGTTATACATATATTTTAATTAAAATAAAGAAACTCACTTGTCCAACACTGCTGATCATAAGCCACATATTGTTGATCACACTGACAAGTGGAGACGCCATTATTGTCCTTGCAAATTGTGTTATCTATAACACAGTCTGTATCGTATGTGCAGGGCCCTCCGATAACTGTAAAAAAGAATTTTAAATTGATTTTTATATTACAGGTACTTAATTCAATAAAAAAAATGTGTGCGTGTTCTAGTGTACACACGTAAGAAGTGAAACTTCTTTATGACCTTATTTTTCAAAACATAATTTACTATATGAAACTTTACAGAAATATGTCGAATCACGCGCGGTAGGGATAAGAAAAAGATGGCGCGTAACGGAAAAATGTCACGCGTAACGAAAAATGTTACACTAAATTTTTTTCCAACCCCGATAAAAAAGTTTCACTTCAATAAATAATCTATATTATTTAATATAGTCTCGTACCTATTACATTATCTGTGCTATTATTATAGATTTTATAGTCAAAGTTAGTCAAACGACTCACTTTGTCTTAGATACTTCTTTTGGGATATCATTTTATTAAGCTATTGCATAGCTTTTAAGCTATTGCATAGCTTCTATCGCGGGCCTTGAGCGCGGGGACCGAATCGAGAAATTCCGTAACGAAAAAACCTCACGCTCCCCACTCCGACAGGCTCGGAGGTGTGGTTTGAAGGCATAGCATGCAATAGCTTTACCGCGGCAGTCCCCGAGTGACACACGTCTTTTTTCTTTTATTTTGACTTACTAGGCGCACACTGACCGCCTTTCAAAATGGAAACCGTCAGCTCAGTCACATTTTAAACATTTTAAATTTTACTTGAAGAAGCATTCACTCATAATTTGACTTTTATACTTCATTTGATATATAATATTTTGCCTTTGATTTACTCAAAATTTGACCTTTACACTTCTTTTGGGATATATTTCAACTTTATACTCTTTTTGCATTGAGGTATTATTATAGAGAGGACAACACGAACAAAATCTGATGGCGGCGCGGGCCGGCTAGTGAGTCATACACTTTGCAAATATTCTGCCTTTTATTACTTATAAATTAAAACCAATCAATGTAACAATTAAATATTGTTTATCTTATTAAAAAATATGAATAAACTTATCAATTAAAACCAATCAATGTAACAAAAAAAAATTGGTTTCAGACGATTGACTCTAACTCGTGTTAGAAAAAGTGTAGTAGCGATGGCCTCTCTAGTACGTACGTACATAGTAACTCAATGTCTTTTTGGGATATATTTTTACTTACCAGGCGCACACTGTTCGCCCTCCAATTGGAAACCTTCAGCGCAATCACATTTACCACTAACACAAGCGGTATTCGCTGTTCCGGTACATTCTAGACTCGATTGACAGCTGTCACCCAATTCTGTAATAATTGAAAAATATTAATTAAAAAATTTAAGGGCCATTTCTATTGAATGTGAAGAAAGTAAATGTGATAAATATACATATTTGAATACAATAGACATTTAATATTACAACAAAACTAATACCTATATCTAATAGGTCCCAAATAAGTTTAGGCTAACTAGTTATAAGTTTGGGCTGCGCGAAGCTAGAGAAGAAAACATGGATTTTAAGGAAAAATTTAGCAAAAAATTTTGGCCTAATTTTGTTGTTTAAGTATTTTTTATGTGATAAGTGTACGCAAGTTGTAATTACAAGTCCCTTCGCGCTTAGTATACCGATAGTGGGACACCCTGTATATGTAAATAATATTTATAAATATAATTATTTATATTATATTTTATTATATACTCACCAAGCCCCATATTCAAGCACAATCCATTAATTTCAGTCAAATGCGCTGGACATCTACAATAACCAACACCCTCATCATTCAAAACACAGTTGATTTCGACCTCCCCGGCCATACAGTCACTGTCTATTGAACATGTTTCACCAACACCTATAAAAATTAAATAATCCATACTTTATTATTATATTATAGATGCGAAAGTAACTCTGTCTGTCTGTCTGTTACTCAGTCACGCCTTAACTACTGAACTAATTTGCATAAAATTTGGTGTAGAAATATTTTGATACCCGGGAAAGGACATATAGGATAGGTTTTATCCCGGAAATCACACGGGAACGGGAACTATGCGGGTTTTTCTTTGACTGCGCGGGCGAATCCGCGGGCGGTAAGCTAGTAATATTATAAAGCTGAAGAGTTTGTTTGTTTGAACGCGCTAATCTCAGGAACTACTGGTCCGATTTGAACAATTCTTTCACTGTTAGATAGCTTATTTATCGAGGAAGGCTATAGGCTATATATCATCACGCTAACAGGAGCGGAGCAATGCGGGTGAAACCGCGGAGCGTGGCTAGTCTATAAATAAGATGCAGCGCTGATTTTCAGAGGTGATATTTCAGATTCTATAGGAAGATATAGTCAAGGAGGGAGTATGAGTTGAGTTAAAGTTGAGTTTGAGTCGAGTTTGAGTCAAGTTTGACTTCAGTTTGAGTTGAATTTTATTTTAAGTTGAGTTTGAGTCGAGATTGACTTAACTTTTAGGTAAAATTTTAAGTTAAGTTAGATTTGAGTTTGAGATGAGTTTGAGTTTGAATTTCTTACCAGCGAACAGCCTGCACATATTCCTACTACTGTCCCACACCGCGTTCTCAGTGATACACTCGCAAGTGCGGAAGCCCCAGGGCTCCCGTGGCGCCCCACAGCGGGACTCCGCCCCGAATGTGTGGCAGTTTGCGTCGATAACACAAGAATCGGTTATTCGGCGTGTTACTGGAATGTCATATAAAAAATTATAAAACGAATCGAATTATTTCTATTCATTAAAAATTACAAAAAGCATTTGAATGCTTTCTTTTCTAAACATTTGTGGTCTTGCCACACAAATTCCATGCCCATTTTTGTTCCCAAATCTATACATATAATAAATCTGTAGAAGAGTCAATTCTGTACATTGAAAATATTGAAGAAATAAATAGCAGGGGGTGTTACTGGATAAACACCAAACACAAACAAGTGATTAAAAAAAAATTTGTCTGTCTGTCTGTATGTGCAGACATCACATGAAAATTCGGTTCGATTTCGATGAAACTTGGTATAATTATACCTTATTATTCTGGGCATAAAATGGGATACTTTTTATCCTGGATAAATACCTAAAAAAAATCTTAATTGTTCCGCGCGGACGAAGTCGCGGGCGGAAGCTATGTGTAAATAAATTCTTACCTTTAATACAGTCCCTCATATTAACATTATAAAAGAAGTTAGGGGGACATGCACATACACCATCTATAACTGTCGCTAAGAGACCACCACATTGCTCAGGGGTGGATGGCGTTCCTAATTCTGAAATAATATAAATATTTGTGTGATAAACATTAGATGTTTGCTCTGTGTCTGGGTGTTAATTATTATCTATATAAGTATTTATTTAAAATTATATATGTACATATGTTTATCAGCCATCTGGTTTCCATAACACAAGCGAAAGCTTAGTATGGGATCAGATCGTGCCGTGTGTGAAAATTGTCCTGAAATATTTATTTATTTAAAGATAGAGAGAAGAAAATATAAAAATACTCATTTATTGAAAAGAGAGGGTAGATTGAAAAATAACAAGAATACGACTGAAACTAAATACAAATATGTATATTAAATTACAAGTGCTTGAAAAGCCCTGAATTAACATGTAAATTAGCATTATATTCAAAATTCAAAAATTCAAAAATTCTTTATTTGGAACATACTAACAAATTGTACATAAACTTAAATTACGATGACATCCGTAAAAGCATAAGAGCTGTGGCACGGATGCCAACGCCCACCTCCATACATAAAATAAGTTTAATTACGAATATATATTTTGTTTGTAACAAAAAATATTTCACTGTGAAGGAATATTGTAAATTATAAAACACACCAAATAATTATGAATAAATAAAAAAATATTAAAATTATTAAAATTAAAAACTACATAAAACAACACTTATTAAAAAATACCAACTTATATGTTCTACAATTCAAAATTATGACCAATAAATAAAACTACTACAAAATAATAGTAATTTCAAACTACCCACTAATACTTTATACTAATTACTATCGCTTCTACTACTACCTACATATTATTAAGTAAATAACTTTAGTTAGTCTCATTAGAGATTGATTTGAAAAACTAAAACATATAAATCATAAATAAATAAAACACTAACCTGCATAACACTTATCTTCATACATATAAAATCCAACCGGACAAACGCACGTTCTATCAACGCACAACTGCGGTGACGGACACGCAACACTTGCGTTGCACGCTGTATCGTGTACTGCTTGTACTGTGCGGTCTGTCATCGAGTGTTCTATATCGAACAAGTGCTGTTCTAGAACCTTCGATGCTGCGATTTGGGGTACTGAAAGATATTGATTCCATTTATAAACAGCTTCTAAGAGATACATCTTTAATCTGTGCTATTAGAAAAATACTATATATATGTTCGAGTTCACTTGTTAAGTGCGCTTGTAGCAATAACTTATTATAACGCAACGCACACCTGCGGTGACGGACACGCAATTATTCTACAATCTAGATTGTTCGCTAGTGGGATAGTAATTAAAAAGATGGTTTTTATGATGAAAATTAAATGTAAAAATTACAGATATACAAAGATCTTGCCGACACTATAGCATAGCATATAGCATATAAATGAATGTATAATGATTAATTACCAGTACTATCGATACAAGAAAACGTGTTAATATCGCAAGCGCCTCCAGTAAACTGACAGTCAGAGTCTACCACACAACCATCGCCGACCGCTGAAAAAGTTAAATTAGTTTTTATAACTACCCGCATTTTTGAGATAATTTCCCTTCATCTTTGCTTAAATTAAAAAAATAAATAAATCGCATCTTCACTATAGATTGACAGAGTTTTACACGACATATAATGTAAGTCTATGTAAGGCACTTGTAAAGCAATGTTCACTTTTAACTACGTACGTACACTTTTAATTACTTATATGTGTAAAAAAAAAAGAATATTTTTTCAAATGTTTTCACTTTTCAGTTACCAAGGCAATACAGTCGAAGACAAGAGATTATGGTGTATTATAAATGGGGTGTAGTATGACGAAAAAAATGTGTTTTGATTATGTTTCTCTTTTTTTTTCAAATCTTAATATATTACCTTATAGGTACAACAATACATATGACAAAGAACTAAGTGTGATGAAATAAAAGTGGTTTTATTATTATTTTTTTAATACATTGATACTATAAACAATTTTTTAGTCCTTAATAATAATTTATCCTAAAAAACGTACCTCTTCCAATCTTCCTACACTCCCCCCTCTGCCGTTCATAGTACCCATCAGAACACACACACACCCCATCACATTTTAAACTAAACGGATCTCTGGGGGTTGATAGACATTCCTCATCCCTTGTACAAGATTCGCCAAAGGACTTCGTGTTCCAACAACGACCGAGGAAGTAATGGGTGCCGGGGAGACAAGCGCAGATTGAAATTGCTAGTAAAAAAATTAGAAAAATGTTATAAATTTTGTAAATTACTTTGGGAATGGTTGAATCTAGAACAGATTAAGAGGATCTAGAAGATTTATCAATAGTTATTGAAATATTCAACAATTGCCAAAAAAAAATTGTTTATATTGTGTTAAGTATATAATATGTTACATTATGTTATAGGTCAAATAAATATTGAGGTGTACTGTGATTTATGTAGACTGCTTATGAAAGTGTAACTCATATTATTATTTTAGAATAAAAAAAATGTTTAACAATATGGGTAATATGACGATTATGAACTGAATTGTAAAATTATTATTTATTTATTGAGTATGTATTTTTTTATTGAAAGAATAGAAAATGTTATCTTAGAGCTAGATCAAAGATTTTTGTAATAATTTGTTAAATCAGCTTTAAGTTCAAAAGAAACAAGAAGAAAACTTCTATCTTACGAAACCATAAAAATAACTTACTTGAATTAGTTACTTGTCTACATTCATAGTTACTAAATAATCTCGAACATTGAGTTGTGTCCACGCACGGCGACGAATAATACGGTGCCACTGGAAAATGAATATTTAGCATAATAAAAATTAAAGAAAATAGAATAACATTAACGTAAGTAACGAAAAAAAAAGCAGCTGAACTGAGAACCTCCTTTTTTTTACTAGCTTTCCGCCCGCGGCTTCGCCCGCATTTTGATAGAAAGACCCGCGTAGTTCCCGTTCCCGTCGGATTTCCGGGATGAAATCTATCCTATGTGTAATAATATATATAATCCAAGTTACCCTCTATACGTGTGCTAAATTTCATTGTAATCAGTTTTATTTGCGTGAAAGAGTAACAAACACACACACATCCTCACAAATTTCGCATTTATAATATTAGTAGGATAGGAAAGGATAGGATTAGTAGGAAGTAGGATAGTAGGATAGGAAGTAAGTAGGATATATGATTTATTTATTTAAATAAGGTTTACTTACCCCTAATACAATCCGTTCCTCCCCTCCCAGGTTCTTGTCCCGTGGGACACTTGCAAGTACCTTCTACACATATACTACCATTTCGACTCGAACAATCACTATCATTGGTGCATTGCCATAGAGCTGATGCTGTATGGACGAGCGCTGAAAATATTATAAGGAATTTTAAACGCGACTTACTTGGTCATTACATTTATTTACCTTTGAATTATCAGGATAAACAATAAAAAAGGCATGGTTTTCAAGAGATAATAAGTAAATCGCGCGAATATACCAAATAGAGAATAATTAAGGGCCGATTTTTCAGTGCTTGGATAAAACCGACAAAACTTATTCGTCGAATAATGTATAAAACTACCATTTTAAAAACGTATTCTAATTCATTGAGATAATATTAATAGGAGACGACACCGCCTACATCACTTATGTTCCACTCAACATATACGTCATGTGACGTATGTTGAGCGGTATTTTTTAATGGTTTTAAAGTGAAACGCATCAAACATGCCTTCGTGTGTGTTACGATATTGCACAAATAATACAAATAATACGGAAAAGTGCAAAGGAATAACTTTCATCGTTAAGTACCTAACTAAATAATAATTTTTAAAACTTAGTTAGAGCAAAAAAATGGCGCACAGATTTTGTTCGTGGTGTCTCCTCCATACGTAGTAATATTATCTCAATGTTCTAATTGCCCGTATTTGACAGTTTACGTGACATTTTAATACTATCGTGTAATACTTTATTGGACGGATAAGTTTTATCCAAGCATTGAAAATCGGCCCTAAGATGAATTAGGGCTAATAATAGTGTGGTTATTAAAGGATGACTGAAATTAGTGTTAAGAAAAAATAAATAATGCTTAAAGTAGTATAATAATTATGAAAATAGCAAAACAATGTAGAGAATCTAGACGGTCGAATTGAGAACCTCCTCCTTTTTTAAAGTCGGTTATAAAAAAGGAGCTCCTTTTACCTATTACCACAGACTAATAATAATATACTACGTATCTATTACGAAACATCGATTTTATTAATTGAAAAGCTGAAAATTTAAAAGAAATTGTTTCTTCTAAGTGTTTTCTACGTAACTATACGTATTTAAATAGTTCGATTGCAAACTCTCACATGAATAAGATGAATCTATCGAGTATCGACTACATACTGAAAGAAAATATGTATACAGGGTGTCCCTCTATTGGTATACTAAGCGCGAAGGGACTTGTAGTTTTGCATACACTGATCACGTAAAAAATACATGAACAACAAAATTACGTTAAAAAAAATTGCTAAATTTTTCCTGAAAATTCATGTTTTCTTCTCTAGTTTCGCGCAGACGGCATATTATAATTTATAACGCTTCGCTAATGTGAGCATTTTGTCTTTGAAAACATAATCTTAAACGATAGCTCACGTGCTGGTGGCAAAGTTGAGCTTTTTATGAGTGTACCTACCTACACATAGAGTTTTAAGAATTCCTCTATTTGAAAAAAAAAATGCGTCTGGAATTTTATAAGTATTTTTTACGAACTCAGCGTATGCAAAACTATAACCTCCTTTGTGCTTAGTATACCAGTGGGACACCCTGTATAAATAAACATGAAGAACATAACTCTCCCTGTTCACAATTGGTTAATAAACAATAAAATAAAAATACAAAAATACATACCCACAATTATAACTATTTTTCCGTACATTTCACTACCTAACACAGAGTACTATGCCTATAGGACTAAACTTACTAAACTATGACACAACTATCAGTGTATTAAAAATATCGAAACACCTGAAGGATATTATTTGATAATAATTTATCAATAATTTGGTGATTAATACGTAGATAGTGATGTTTAGACAGTTCACTTTTTATTATTATTTCTACAAAATATAATATGTTAATTATTTTTTATGTAAATACAAATAGGTATATACGTAGGTACATGTAATAATATGCGGTGAAATGTTTAGGAGGTAGTTTTAGTATACAAAACCTTATTTTATTAATCTTATTTTAATTTCTATATAAAAACTGCAAAGAAAAAGAAGAACTGACTGCGAAGTAAAAGAAGAATAACTCAGTTAAGTGAAAAAGGGGAAGGTCGATGGAGTATTCAATTAGATTGTTTATTATTTTTAACTAACTTTCCACCCACGGCTCTGTCCGTGTCTAAATCTTAACAATTTGTTTATCTTTTTCTTGAACAACTCGATCAAGTAAAAGAAACGCATCAAAATTCGCTAGGTAGGTAATTTCAAAGATGATTTACGCTACCCCGTTTCGCGACCGGACCGTGTCCCGTCCGGGGTTCGGTCAAACATTATTGTATCGTTTTTTGACGTGACAACGTCTTATAATTCGATAGAGCCGGCTGCTCGCTCGAAAAAACATGACTCGTGCGGCGTTACCTCGCTCTGAGGCGTTCCATGTAAGGCTTGAAGTGCAAGCGAGAGCGCGGAACGAGCGACAAAGAAGCACAATCGGACGTTGTCACGTTCAACTATCGCCAGTAAACCGACTTTACAGACAACCAATTTTTATATGATTCATGCCTAACCGTAGCTCGGACGGGGCACGGACGGGATAGGGCATTTGTTTCCCGGCTCCAGCACGTACCGTACCCGTCACGGTGTAGTATGAACATGGACAAATAGAATCTAGGTTATATTTGTCTATGGTATGAATCATGCTTTGAAGTTCTAAGCACGCATAGAGACAGACAGATATCAGAAATCAACTTTGTTTTATAGTTTGTAATGATAAAGGTAAGTATTCCTATTAAAATTATACTCAAATTTGAACATTATCAATATTTATGTATCTTTAATCGTCATATACAATGCAGGTGTGAATATAATCTGATAACGATATTATCAGGCGACTTTGTATGAAAATCACATTTTCTCAATCCCTGAAGACTATGAAAGTTATTAAGTTGGTTTGGTAGGTATTCACGCCGTTATCTATAACTATCTATCTATTAAAGTGAAACTTTTATTACATCGTCTCAAACTTTTTGGTCTGTGTAGCGCATGTCGCGTGTATCGCGGCTGCCGAGTAGGTATACCTACTCGGCACGCGACATGCGCTACACAAAGCAGTGTTCGGAACCGTTCGAACAGTTTCACTTTTACCGTAGTTTCACAAAACCACACAACATTTTTTTAAATAACTATCTATATTTTTTAAATAAATGCACGTGTTAGTTACATAATTCATAACTCAAAAACGGCTGAACCGATTTTTCTGAAAATTGGTAGGAAGATAGCTTAGAACCAGGCGATGGGCATAGAATATTACGGTCCTAATATTTTAAAAAAAAATTACAACCCGGGTAAAACAGGGGTGAACAGCTAATATTATAATTACTAAGTTTTCTATGGAAAAGCTTAATTTTCACAAATATCTGTAAATATTAGTGCGAAGACAAATGGTTCACAAATCAAAAATGCACCATTCAATACGCAATACTACAGAATATATTTCAGCGCCATCTAGCGGAAACTTTACTAACTAGAACGAGTCCACACTTGCCAAGAAATTAATAACAGCGCCATCTATGTTTATATAAATGTATCACACAGTTTAACTTTATTATTTACCTGGAAATCCAGTTTCTGTTTCTTGAATTAATTTTATTTCGAAAAAAGTGTTAATATCCATAAGATCACAGACTAATAATAATATACTACGTATACAAATAAGATAAAATATTATTTACTAATCCTTGGTTTTAATTAAATAAATGTGTTTTCAATATTATTGTACGAATATCAGCGCCAGATTTTAAAATACGTTTTCAACCATTATTTTCTTGTATTTTTCGTATTTCTTGCATAATTAATTTATTAATTATTGTAAACAATAAAGTTCTAAAAAACTGTAATTTTATCGATCAGAACAAGTTTTAAAAACCATATAATACTTATTTTCAACTTACTAACAACGGGTTCCGTGGTGTAGTGGTTATCACATCTGCTTTACACGCAGAAGGCCGCCAGTTCGATCCTGGCCGGAATCATAATTTTTTTTATTTTTCTTTTTTATTATTCTACCTCCTAGTACATAGCTTTTGAACAGAAAAAGCAATATTTCGTGGAAAAGTAGCGCTATTTTGAACTTGCTCTTGAATCTTGATGCATGTCTTCAAACCGGATTAACTCAAGTACAGGTGCACAGAGTAATGATAAAACAGAGAAAGCTATTTTATTTTATACAAGTTGTACCCTGCGGTTCCACTCGCTTATTATGACTATAAAATACTCTATTTAGGAAAATAATTAACGATGGTTCTGTTTTTTTAGCGTATTTGTATAAGCTTGATAATGTTATATGTCAATTTTATGTTATTTTCAATCTAATTTCCGCCATCAAATTGATATAAAGTTTTTACTTGATTACTTGCACAGTGCACTCCTATGACGTATCACTTCTTGATAAAAATAAGAATACACATCTTAATTTATTACTTCGACCTTATTGGGGTCACGAGGATGATAAAAAATCAGATTAATTTAATGCAACTGATACACCGAAATGAACACAGTAGTGTGTTTTCAACTATTGTCATTCATTCCTTCAACGAAATTGGAGCTATTCTTTAGCCGTGAAAGCGTAAGAGACAGACACACGTTTATAATAATATAATGGATTCACCACCTCTATTTATAATTAATCTATGCAATACTTTGAATTCAATCAGTTGTGTCCTTGTAAGTTAGCTTGCAGACGTGTTTTAAAAATTAATAATAATTCAAATTGTATTTAAAATCGTGAGAAAAATCGAGGTAAGGATTGTACTATTATTCTTATTATCCGACTTATCTTGTATGTTTCTGTTTATTCCTTCAAGTAGGTATGTAGGTAAATGGATTTTGAGTTTTTTTCAAAACAGGATATCATACTGCAGTCATTTTATGTAGATTTGTAGTTTAGTTTTAAAATACCTAAGTATGGTATGTAAATGGAATAAGTGAGTAGTAATAACTGTATTCAGTATAGTTTATTTTGTATAATCAAGGAATGATGGTTTTTAGAAAATTTTGCTACCTATCTCCTCTAGGGTCCATCAAAAATTTCCACCTATTCTTAATTTTTATCAATGAAAAATTTCCACCATATATACCTACTAAGTTTTATTTATTTATGTTCAATTGAATAACAAGTTTCATCAAAATTAATTCTATTTTAGTTGGTCTAAGATCCGAACATAAGGCGAAATTCAACGGCGTGATAATAGAATGAGACCAATTTTATAATTAATTTAGTCTATTAAAAAATGTATTAAAAATGGGTTGACTGGGAAAATCCTGGACAGGACAATTTTAATGAATTAAAAAAAAAACATTTTTTTTAATTAATTGCAGTATCAAGATAATAAAAAAAAAATATAATAGACTTAAAGTATGAAACCTACAGAATGTGCAGTCATAGTCGTTTTCTAATATTTACCGGGACAAACGGTTAGGTTGGCAGGTATAAACAGGTATGTCGGTACCAGTTACTTTCACTTGATAGGATGATGAAAAAAAAATTATGTCAGCACTGTTTTATTACAAAATTGTTTTATTATCTCGAAACTGCAATTAATAAAAAATTAAAAAAAATAAAAAAAAATTAATTCATTAAAAATGTCCTGTCCAGGATTTTCCCAGTCAACCCATTTTTAATACATTTTTTAATAGACTAAATTAATTATAAAATTGGTCTCATTCTATTATCACGCCGTTGAATTTCGCCTTATGTTCGGATCTTAGACCAAGTGTATAAAACAATGGGAACTATATTTTCTATCACCAAAATTTATATTTGTCATCAAGTTGTATCACCTAATAAATAGATCTATCACCACGAAATATTTTCGTTCTCAGATAAACAAAAATTGTTCCCAGGTATCAATAATTATCAAATTAATGTAAATAAGAGATCGATAACCAATAAAATTATATTGCATTACATGAATATAAACTTTGTTCTTATAATAACAGTTTTGTTACTTAAATAATAGCTCTGTGCTCAGAATGGTAGATCTGTCACCAAATAAATCGATTATCGATCCCTGACTGCGACTCCTTTTTATTTGATATTTTGTCACCAATACACTTAAGATTATAATGGACTTTCCACACATGTATAGTTTTACACATTATCTGTGTTCAAGTTTATTGTATTTTCAACCGACTAAAAAAATGGAGGAGGTTCTAAATGCGACCGTGTTTTGTTTTTTGATAATAATTAGGTAATAAATATATGAAACCAGGCAGATATATTTATAAGAAGACCTATAAAATGCGTATTCTTTTAAACCTTTTTTTAAGATGTAGGAAAATTACTACAGTTTTAATGTGAATCAGAGACTGTTGCATTTTTTCTGTTTTAATTATTGTTATTTTCCTTGTTTTTTTAATCTACTTCAAGTGCATATAAGGTATGCGTATGGGTACACGGTATATCTATGCAAACATGAAGTATTTTTTGTGCTATTTCGTTTAATAAGCAAATTAGCATCACACATAATATAGTAGGTACTAGGTAGGTATAATTAAATTTAAACATACATAGGGACAGAGAAAGCGACTTTGTTTTATACTATGTAGTGATATGGAAGTAAGCATCTAAGTAAAGGAAGATTGACAATCCATACTAATATTATAAATGCGAAAGTAACTCTGTCTGTCTGTCTGTTACTCAATCACGCCTTAACTACTGAACCAATTTTCATGAAATTTGGTATGGAGATATTTAGATACCCGAGAAAGGACATAGGCTAGGTACTTTTTATCCCGGGAAAATGATGCAAACTCAAACTCAAACTCAAACATTCATTTATTCAATTAGACTACTATTTAGTAGCACTTTCGAATCGTCATTACATAGTATTTTAACATTTACCACCGATTCGGAAAGCAGTATCTATGGAGAAGAATCGGCAAGAAACTCCATAGTTGCTCTTTTAAATAATGTCAATAAATTTACATAATATGTAACTTATATCTACCTAACTACATAATATGCCAAAGAACTGTCCTGTGGTTTTTACGCGACAACCCTCCATCGACGCGTCTTTATCGTCCATATATTCCTGAATACTGTAGTACGCTCTCTGAACTAGTACATTTTTTATGTAAGTTTTAAATTTAGTACTACTAAACTCTTTAATATTATGAGGAATTCTATTGTATAAGCGTATACCTTGACCCATAAATGAATTTTTAACTTTAGCTAATCGGAAAAATGGCATTTCAATTCTATTCTTGTTCCTTGTGCCATAATCGTGTCTATCTCCTACTCTTGTGTGTAAGTCAGAGCTTTTGTGTACATGCAAAATATTATTAAATATATACTGTGATGGTACAGTAAGGATACCAGTATTCTTAAAATGATCTCTTAGTGAGTCCCGAGCACGTAAATTATATATAGAGCGAATGGCTCTTTTCTGTAAGATAAATATAGTTTCTATATCTGCAGCCCTGCCCCACAGTAGAATTCCATAGGACATAATGCTATGAAAGTAGCTGAAATAAACCAATCTGGCCGTATCTTCATCGGTGAGATGCCTTATTTTTCGGACTGCATATGCAGCAGAACTGAGCTTACCTGCAGCGGTGTTGACATGGGCTCCCCACTGTAGTTTCTCGTCCAATGTTAACCCTAGAAATACAGTAGACTCAGTAGGATGCAATACCTCCCCGTTCAAGGTAATATCTCTGTTCAACTTTTTTACATTAGGAAGTAAAAATTCAACACAAGTGGTTTTTTTGGCATTTAATAATAAATTATTGGCAGTAAACCATTCAGATATGTGTAAAAGAGCACTGTTCACTTCGTCAACATTTGGGTCATGCCTATCCACATTAAAAATTAATGAGGTATCATCTGCAAACAGAACTATTTCACACCTATCCTGCAAATAATAGGGAAGATCATTGATATATATACCAAGAACAAGAAGGGACCTAAAATTGACCCCTGTGGAACACCAATGTTAATTGACGCACCGCTAGAACGGTCTCCATTAACAACTACAGTCTGTATCCTATCATGCAGGTATGACGCTATGAGGTTCTGGGCTTTTCCTTTAATTCCATAGTGATTAAGTTTACGTAACAAAGTACAATGTTCAACGCAGTCAAATGCCTTGGAGAGGTCACAAAATATCCCTAGAGCATTTTTTGAGTTTTCCCATGCCTTATATATATGTGTTAGAAGTGCAACTCCAGCATCTGTGGTTGAGCGCCCCTTTGTGAAACCAAACTGTTTGGTGTGCAGTAAATTATTATTTGCAAAATGACTACTCAATTGGTTTAATATTAACTTCTCGAATACCTTACTTAATGTTGGTAAAATAGAGATAGGTCTATAATTGTTACAGTCTTCTTGATCGCCCTTCTTAAATAAAGGTATAACTTTACTAAGCTTTAGTAAATTAGGAAATGTACCATAGTCACAACACTTATTAAATATGGAAGCTAAATTTTTCGCAATATTTTCTATTATATTATAAACTAAATTTACGGACATTCCCCAAAGATCACAAGTATTTTTAAGATTAAGCGTCTTAAAGGCAGTAACAATATCAATATGCAATATCAATATGCAATCCCGGAAATCCCACGGGAAAGGGAATTATGCGGGTTTTTCATTGACTGCGCGGGCGAAGCCACGGGCGGAAGCCTAGTTACAAATAAATAAAATTGTAATGTTTGTTTTTGTTTTTATAAAATTTTGGGTGTTCTTCACCATGGAAGGCGTAAAAAAAGCCATTCAAAAATAGATTTCATTGAAACAATATTGATAGTAATAAAACTAGATTTTTAATTAAAATGTGACAGCAAACTGCTCATAAATCATGCAAATTACTTATTTTACAATATTTTCCTTGTTCTATGGCGTAGTTACGATTTCAAGTAGGAAGATGACAAATCAATTCATTTGTAGTTTTTATGTATCTATAGTCTATATCTATAATATGTAGTCTATACTAATATTATTAAAACTGAAGAGTTTGTTTGTTTGTTTGAACGCGCTAATCTCAGCAACTACCGGTCCGATTTGAAAAATTATTTCGGTGTTAGATAGCCCAATATCGAGGATATGATATCGAGGAAGGCTATAGTATAGGGAATAGGCTATAATATTATATCATCTCGCTAAGATCACCGAGCGGAGCACTGCGCGTAAAACCGCGGAGAACAACTAAGTACCTACTTACTTAGTTGTATATAAGAATCATTTAGTCATAATAAATAATTATTCTTGTCTTTATACTTCTCTTATTTACATTTCTTGTGTAACCCTATTGCACGCCTCATAAGCGAAGCGTTGAGGTGGGTACTACTGTCACTTCGCGCAAAACATCTGATTTTTCAAACTTAAAATGTCTTTATGTATCATACATTGCACTTGTAAGATAATACATACACACACATATTAAGAAAAAACACTATTTTTAACGTTCATGATATTTTTGATGTCATTTTTGTTATTTAAACTAGTTAAAAAACAGTTTAAAAAAGTTCTGTCTTGGACGTCCGTGTGTCTGTATGTGCGGATCCTTTTTCTTGTTAACACGATAGCGACCGAAATACTTTACTAATCGAGTCTTTTTTTTTCTCTTACGCTTGAGTATGCTCAGGAATAGAACCCTTTCATTTTTCAGGGTCTGATTCGATGTGGTTTAATTGTTATTAAATAAACAAAAAAAAATAATAATTAATAAATATTTATTAAAAAAAAATTATGAGGCGTGCACTTTTGGATTTTCCAAATTATTGACCATTCTTTAAGTTTTTTTCATACATTTGAATATTGTCACTACCTACATAGTATAAAACAAAGTCGCTTTTTCTTGTCCTGTGTGTGTAGTACGCAACGGATTTTGATGCGGCTGTTTTTAATGGATAGAGTGATTCAAGAGGAAGGTTTTAGTATATAATTTATTAGGTTTTAGAAAAAGCGGACGAAGCAGCGGGCGGTAAGCTACTTTTTAGAATAAAATAGGTTAGGACCTAGTTAAAGATACTCACGTGAGCGGTGAGACTGTCGCGTGAACTTACTTGATAATTATTGATCCTATAATCACAGACACAGTACCTAGTAAATCCATCAATTTAAATTGAAAACTTAAATATATTGTTTTTAAAGCAAATATATTGTACTTACTTACCATGGTAAGATATTTTTCAATCACACAGGTATTAATATTCATAAAAATACGACAATTACCAAGCGAATAGTTTAAAAATTATTTACTAACTTTATAATAGGTATAATGCTATCACTAATAACAGCAATTTGTTTATTTATTACAACAATGCATTTTAATAAAAAAAAAATACTACCGACTGGCGCGAAAAGCTAAATGCAATATTCAGAATGACTGATTCCAAATTCAAAATATGCAGTTAATATACATTTTTTTAGAAAACATAGATAATGATAATATTATCAGAACGACTGATTCTAAATTTGAAATAATATGGATTTTTTTAATGTACTTAGGTAACAGTATTTATGGTCAGACTAATTATTATGTAACAGCCTTACTTGTAAAAAGTAAAAACTGACTGATCTGTTGCTTAAACACATCTCAGCTATATACCTAACTCTCAACTACCGGACCGGCTCGCGCGCCCTGATCAATGGATAAAATAAATAAACATACGTAAACCTCTCTCAGCAGTCAGCAGTCTCTCAACCACACTCTCAACTGCTCTCAACTGAGTAACGTCAAAATATTTTTTTCTAGTAACATTATTGAAATAAAAACCCACTATTCACGTAAAACTTCACCTAAATGCATCTACAGACGCTCCGATTTGGTTGGTGCCAACCATCCGACCACGACCAAATCGGAAAGTGTAGAGAGCGGTCGGTCCGACATAATTATTATTAATATTGGTTTGACGTGGTCGGATGCGCCGGCGATACCGACCAAACCAACTTCCTATCCGATCCAACCAAATTGGAACGTCTGGAAGCTTTGTTCCGACCAAATCGGCTCATTCCATAGAGTAATATAGGTAATTGGCTCATTCACATTCGCAACGCCGCCGGTGTAGGACGTCAACATGAACGCCGAGGGAGTTACGGTCACCGAACGTGACATATTAATAAAATTGCTGGAACTATATAAAGACTTTCCCTGTTTGTGGGACTTAAGTAACAAAGATTACGCAAATAGAGATGCCAGAAATCAAGCGTATTTTATTATGTTAGAAGTATTAAAAAAAATTGACAGTGCGGCTACATTAAAAACCTTAAAAAATAAGTTGTAAGAGCCGCATATGACTGTAATTTTCTCTATTTCTATAGTAGAATTTAGCCCATTCTCTTCGTACTATGGTCAACTGACATATTACTCTATGGTCAACTGACGGCTGGAAGGCCAACCGTCGGACAATCTGTAGCAATGTTGGAATGGTTGCCTTGTCGGTTCCGATATGGTTGGCACCAACCAAATCGGAGCGTCTGTAGATACATTTAATTGTACTTTTTGACAATAGACTACGACAATAGACTTTATTTTGCATGACATTGACGTTTAACTGACAGAAAATTAAAAACTTTCTAATAATTTCAAACATTTGTCGTTAACACAGATTTGAGATTATTGATATTTATTGATAAATTCAAATTCAGTTTTAATTAAAATGAGCTCAACGATCAAGAAACGTTCCCGTTCGACGAATTGGAGTGAGGAGGATAAGGTACGTAATGTACACACAAAATCTAATAGAATGTACTTATTTCCTTAACTCAACTCAAACTCAAATTAAAAGTTACTTATTAATAAATATATATTTCTCTTTAGAAACTGCTTCGAAAATTAGTGCTCGAGCGAGCACATATATTAGAGAATAAAGATACGTCGACAAACACAAATACAGCAAAAAAACTTGCATGGGAAGATCTTTTGTCTTGGTTGGTTTTGGTTATTTTAGTTTTGCTTATTCTAACAATTTCTTGTGATTAATAAATTGTTGCCTGTAATAACATTATTATTGTCTTTATATTTCAGTTATAATATAATTTCACTCCATAAAAGGGACATGAACCAAATACAAAATCAGTGGAGGAATATGAAGAATCGGGCTAAGGCTTCAAATTTTAGAAAGGTAAGAAACATGACAGGCCCTCCACCACCAAGTCCTGCTAATGATTCATTAGAAAGCACTGCACATGCAAAGGTAATCATATTATACATATAATAATTTGTATAATATTTTTATCAGTTATGTTATACAAAAATATCAGTATTATAAATAGAATTTATATTATTTTAATATATTTTTTATTTATTTTTAGCCTGAATCGCCACGAGTAACAAAATCTACACATAATTTCCAAGCTCAACTAAAAAAAACGTAAGTATGTAATGTTGAAAATAGAATGTCATGAAATTTCCTGTGATTATTGTTCAGCTGTGATTTATGTGAAACTATCTTCCGCCCACGACTTTGTACGTGCATCCCCGTTTTTCCCCGTTCCCGCAAGAATTTCGGGAAATCCTTTCTTAGCGGATGCCTACGTCCTAACATCTACCTGCATGCCAAATTTCAGCCTGATACGTCCATTGGTTTTGGCTGTGCATTGATAGATCACTATATCAGTCACCTTTGAGTTTTATATATATAAATAATGTTTATGTTATTTTTACAGTGGTTCAAATTCCGATTATGAGCATCAATTATTCCTCCTTGCAAAAAAAAGCAGGGAGGAATTAATGAAGCAGCAACAAGAGTTGCATCTCATTAGAATAGAACAAGAGAGGGAGCTTCACCTATTAAGAATGGAACAAGAAAGGGAGCTTCACGAGAAAAAGCTCCAAATACTTACATTAGAGGAAGAATATTTACAAAAAAATAAATAAAATTAGAATGATATAGTTAATAAAATATAGTTTTATTGATTAAAATAAGTTTCAATATAAATGGCCCTGTTTATGTTTTCGTCTTCATCTTCTATATTATCAGGGACAGTTGGATCGATTAATAATTGATTTTTTTTTTCAAGGATCTAGAAAAATACAAAATAATTAATTAAAATATGATTATTTTTTATGTACATACATATTGGCATTATTAAATACACTTTCTTTACATAGTAGTTTGTACAAATACCTTGATTTAAAATAGACTCATTAAAGAGTATTGCTAAATTGTGCAAAACTGCACAAGCAACAATAGTGGTCTTGATCACTTGGAGAGACCCTGCGCAATTTCTGGATTCGGTCCCCGCGCTCAAGGTCCGCGATAGAAGCTATGCAATAGCTTAAAAACACTAATATAACTTTATTCTTTGCAACTATTGACAACAGCTGTTTGACAATAATATCCGCCATGATGTCTCTCAAATAGATTTAAAACTTGACAAGTTATTAGTTAACAGTTGCCTATACACTTCTCAACACTGAATTGGGAAATTGGAATTGACTGAATATCACGGGTTTGGGTTTAAGTGAAAAAAACGTTGACCAACAGCTAAGAGGGGCTCTTTAAGAGACGTTTTTAAGTAAGGCTGATACAGCCTTACTTAAAAAGTGCTATTAAATAAAAAAATAAATCTTGATGTGCTATTAAATAAGTAAATATTTTAACTTTAAGTATCTAGGACTTTACCAAGGTCTTTCTTAAGTGGATGACATAAGCTTCAGATTAATAAGCTGAGGGACATAATATTGTGTGACAATAGCTAAAGAATATTTTAGAACGATGACAGAATTCCATTCCAAACTTTTTTTTAATTTTCATGCATTTTTTTTCAATAAAATTATTGTCATCTGTTGAATAATTCGTGGTAAAATCAAGTAAAATATAGGCCCTGCGCAGACGACAGACTATCCGTGACGCACTTTTTAGTCTGTGAAAATAGAACCTATGAAATTATATGCAGTAACGCACACGACGCGCAAAAAGTCCGGCGCACAAAAAATCCGTGTAATTCGGGCAGATCGCACCGCGCCGCGGCGCGCCGCTCCGCACAAAAAGTGTGTGAAAAGAATTGAACGTTTGCTTCAACGCGCGCTAACGCAGACGGCGCACACTTTAGTCGGCAATCTGCATTTGCTAGGGGTGGACGTAACGCACGCGATCTATTATCATGGCTTTCCGAAAGTATAGGATGTACCCAAAATTCTCTAGTTCTTTTTCTTTTTCTGTACTTCATGTACAAAATAATACTTCGCGATCTCTGCACGATTTCCATAGCGTCTACGTCCCTACAGCTCTGCCGACAAAATGATCGAAGATGTGCGTCGTGTGCGTTGAGTCTGTGAAAAATCCGCGACCGACTTTTTGCGCGCCATGCAGACTTTTTGTGCGCCGCAGACTCGATCGCACAAAAAGTGTGCCGTCTGCGCAGGGCCATAAGAAGATAGGTACTTTAAACTAACTTACGTTTTAAACTGTAATAACTATATACTCTAAGGGCGTATTCAGAAAGAAAGCTGAAAACTTATAAGCGCTGCCATATAAAATTTGTATTGGTCTGCTTCAACCTGCTTCCTTTCCTTCCAACGAACCAGCGCTGACAAGCGCCGATAAGCGCTTATAAGTTTCCAGCTTTCTTTCTGAAATCTGAATACGGCCTAAGGCACAGCCTAAGGTTTTAAAAATATTAAAAACAGATTTAAAAAAATGTTAATCAGATTTTAAAGTTTTCTATTCCACTGTCTATTCCTTCCTTAAATAGTAGATAAGAACATAAAAATTTTATCTACATACTAGCTGCTCCGCGCGGTTTCACCCCCGAGGCTCCACAGTCCACTACTGTTGGTCGTAGCTTGATGATATAATATAGCCTATTAGGTATAGCCTTCCTCGATAAATGAGCTGGCACCGAAAGAATTTTTCAAATCGGACCAGTAGTTCCCGAGATTAGCGCGTTCAAACAAACAGACAATCTCTTCAGCTTTATAATATTACTAGCGGTCCGCCCCGGCTTCGCCCGTGGTACATATGAAAAATAGATGTTGGCCGATTCTCAGACTTACCCGATATGCACAGAAAATTTCATGAGAATCGGTCCACCCGTTTCGGAGGAGTATGCAGACTAACATTGTGACACGAGAATTTTATATATAAGATTATGGTATAGATTTATAAATTTCCAGTTAATATCTAAACATGTTTATTTACAGGTACAACAATGGACTAACGTACAAAGTAATTAAAAATGTTAATACTATTTATTTTCCTTGTTTTCGCAAGCGGAGGATTACCCCAGAGGAGTAAGTTTTTGTTATTTTACAAGCGCAGTCATGTGAAACATCTTGTATTACCTACCTACCTATATACAAAATATTTAATGTGGTGACTATTAATTCAGTTATGGATCGACATTATAACTTATAACTATACCTATAAAAAGGTCAAGAAATGTATGTTGTATAGGAAAACATGTTTATTTTTTTTATAGGAAATTGCATTTATTCCGACATCTAAATTTTACGTGATTTTACCCACCATTTTTTTTAATCTAGGTATATTGTACCTATCAAACAATTATTATTATTGTCAGAATTAAGTTTTTTGTAAGTAGATTAAAAATGATAACTTGTTTTTGTTTTCACTTCATTTTGGCGTTAAAATATTTAATTAGCCTATACGTATACGGTATAGCCACGGAGCTACTGTAAAATTATATATAAAAAAAACAACATTTGTTGTGGAAAAAAGATTTGGTTAAAATCAACGTACTTACTTACTATTTTTAATTGGAATTCGAATTTACTTCTGTACCTAACAAAAAAGTCTAAAGAAATATTATGTGCCTTAATTATAGAGTAAAAATATTATTTTTCAGTTGGTGAACCATGTATAGTACAGCCGACTCAAATAGTGGGTAGATGTGTGCCTGCCAATCAGTGTGTTTCTGTTAGAGAGGATAATACGTAAGTATTTATTTAATATTGTTTTGAACAATTACAAAGTTTAGTAGTAGTTTTATTAGTTTGTTTGTTAAGTGTTAAGTGTTAAATTAATTACCTATTTAATTAGCAATATAAGCGTACATAATATATACCGGCTTGTCGAAAAAAAAATTAGTTCCTTTTACGCTCGGCAGAGGCGCTTTTCAAAATCCCTTCAATACAGTACAAATGGGAATTTGAAAATTATTTTTTGGGAAGATACGAATTTGACGATAGTTTTCGTGCTTTCCCCTCTATATATCCAAATCTTTATTATATTTATACATAACTAGGCGAACTGCGTTTCGCTACCAGAGACACTTTTTCTTTGCTATAAACCTCACGGAGCCCGAGACCTTTCCAACGAATGCAAAACCGTGGAAATCGGTTCGTGCATTCTGGAGTTATAGCGCGTCAGGAAGGAAAACCCGACTTATTTTTATATAGTAAAATAACACAATATATGTTTTATTTTTCAGTCGTAACGGTATAAACCCATCTATATGCTCCTACACATTTGATGGTGTGATAGTTTGCTGTAGAGATGGTTCGTCCATTTTGCAAGCTGCCACACGGCAGAGCGAGTAAGTAATATCTATAGTAATATTATAAAACTGAAGAGTTTGTTTGTTTGAACGCGCTGATCTCAGAAACTAATGGACCGATATCAAAAATAATTTTATAGTTGGATATATAACTACGTGATCCCTGAGTGCTATAGATTTTAATATGTACATTTACCACAGGCGAAGTCAAGACAAACCACTAGTATCATAACTTTATAATAAATACTAGCTTACCGCCCGCGGCTTCGCCCGCTTTGTCTAAAACCTAATAAATTATATACTAAAACCATCCTCTTGAATCACTCTATCTATTAAAAAAAAACCGCATCAAAATCCGTTGCGTAGTTTTAAAGATTTAAGCATACAAAGGGACATAGGGACAGAGAAAGCGACTTTGTTTTATACTATGTAGTGATTACATATAATTCAGGTAACTACATATTTTGTTATTTTACTAAATTTTTCGTTACAGTCGCAGGCCAGTCTGGTCGAATCAATCAGCAAATAAAAATAAAAAATTGAG
The DNA here is from genome assembly GCF_061535455.1 of Colias philodice. Taxonomy (NCBI): domain Eukaryota; kingdom Metazoa; phylum Arthropoda; class Insecta; order Lepidoptera; family Pieridae; genus Colias; species Colias philodice. The sequence continues at coordinate 3,125,061 of NC_143116.1, forward strand.
ACTCAGCGAACGAAGTGAGTATGAACTATGAATTTATAGCCAACTAGCAAACCGGGCGAACTCCGTTTCGCCACCAGAGACACTTTTTCTTTGCTATAAACCTCACGGAGCCCGAGACCTTTCCAACGAATGCAAAACCGTGGAAATCGGTTCGTGTGTTCTGGAGTTATAGCGTCAGGAAGGAAAACCCGACTTATTTTTATATAGGTAGTAAGATTTCATAAAATAAAAGCATAGTTTCAAATCATTGACATACAAAAAACAACTTAACTCACAATCACGCTCAAAATTTGTCCGGTAGTATAACTCTGCCTACATGTGCACTAGGCAGAGTTTTCTTATAAGCGACTAGCTGTGCCGCGTGGTTTCACCCGCGTGGCTCCGCTCCTGTTGGTCTTAGCGTGATAATATATCCTACTACTATTATAAAGGCGAAAGTTTGTAAGTATGGATGTATGGATGTTTGTTACTCTTTCACGTAAAAACTACTGAACTGATTACAATGAAATTTAGCACACATATAGATGGTAGCTTAGATTAACACATAGGATAGGTTTTATCCCGGAAATCCCACGGGAACGGGTCTATGCGGGTTTTTCTTTGAAAACGCGGGCGAAGCCGCGGGCGGAAAGCTAGTAGCCTATATTACTCGTGGATAATGTAGCTTTCGAACGGTGGAAGAATTTTTAAAATCGGTCCAGTAGTTTATGAGCCTATTCATATTTCATTACAATCAAACAAACAAACAAAGTTTTCCTCTTTATAATATTATTGTAGATACATACAATAGACTTGAACATTACTGTTGCAAAATTGAACAATTTTTGACTACTTTTGAATAGGCGCGATTGTGAGTCTTATTTCTTTTATAATGACAATTATACAATTTCTTCCACAAATGCGATTGAAATTCCAGCAAATGAGAGCTGAAAAAGATTTAGTGCTAAAAATTGGAAAACAGTAAAAAATACTTAACTAAGTAATTTATATATACAGCGACAAAACAATTCATATGTACTTATGCTAAATACAGTTTTATAAACATGAGTTGTCCTATGCACAACCAGATATATATTGTGACTACAATTTACATTTTTTTTTATATCTACCCCCAGAATGCGAAGAATACAGCCGGGGGGTGACACAAACGGTTGATTTCATCCCCCTCGTCCCAGACCCGGATACACTATCCATATCTGCAGCTAAATGTGATTATAATGGGGTTGAACTGATCGTGGGGGGAGAGGCTGCTAGTACTGGGGAGTTTCCGCATATGGTAAATATTTGGAGTTAATAAAGTTAATAATATAATAATAGTTAAAAAAAAACTAAAAAACACGCTTTTTATAGAAACCGAACTAAAAAATGGAATAATTTTATCAAATTAGTGTATTGTCATCGGTCCTCAATAAATCTACAAAGTTTGAACGAATCTGGCCGTTTAAAGTGGGTCAAAATCGCGCCCAAAGAAGTCGGTTACAAAAAACAAACATACAGGTGAAGCTAATATAAAGCGTGTAAAAAAGTTATAGTGGTCACAAAACATACAACTATCCATCATCAGGTGTATGGAATGATGGAATGATGAATAAATTCATTGGTATTGACAGTAGTTTTTTACGATTACGATTGATTTTAAATAGTAATAATTAATATTAATAATGAAATTAAGGAGTATGATTTTATTATAATTATTTATGGGATTTCACTGCACCAGCGCTCCTTAGGGCGAGCCGCCTCTGTCCATCAACAATCCATCCATCCATCAATCATCATCCAATACTCACTTTATTAAACACTGTAGGCTATTATTCCTGAATAATATACTTCTTAGGGCCGATTTTTCAATGCTTGGATAAAACTTATTCGTCGAATAATGTATTCGAATTGCCCGTATTTGACAGTTTACGTGACATTTTAAAAGTATCGTGTAATACTTTATTTAAGATAAGTTTTATCCAAGCATTGAAAAATCGGCCCTTATAGTATATCATTACTTATAAGATATTAGGTACTTTCTTTCTTTGTAGCCGTTAACAAAAAAAAGAGGAGGCATCAATCAATTCGACTGCATTTCTGTTCCATCTTCATTTATTACCCCACAACTTCTGAAGTAAAACTTCTTTAGGCACGTTGAGAGTAAAATTTCATGGCAATACCGTCACGCCCCCAAAATGCGACGATTTTGGTATCTTTACCCCAGCCCAATAAGTTTCACTCCTGACACGTGTGCTCGGCACACACTCTCTTTTAATTGATATTATTTCTATATTTCACAGGCAGCCATAGGCTGGTTAGACGAGGACCAAACATCCTACATATTCCTCTGCGGAGGGTCTCTTATCAGCTCTCGATTCGTTCTTACAGCCGGCCATTGTACTAAAACAACAAGACGGATAAATAACTCACCGACTATAGTCCGTCTTGGAGATCAGAATCTGGACCCCAATGTGCAGGATGGGGCTGAACCGGTTGAAGTAAGTATACATAAAGTGAAGTCCCATGTCCCCTAGTGGGGTAAGGGACAGATGCATTATACATCTGTTTCACTGATCGATCTTTAGGGACAAGTAGGTGATCAGCCTTCTGTGTCCTGCCAGACCGAGACATTTTTTTTTCTTCGTCTCCACCGGGAATCGAACCCAGGACCTCTCGGTTCTACGCTCACGCGTCAACCACTGTACCAAGGAGGCGGTCAATGTAAAGTATACATACATACATACAAATATGTACACGTACACATGCAATTTAATCACACAAACATATACACATGCATGGACGTATAAAAAAAGACGGACACCGTATTACGAACAAACAACGTGAAGCCACCATAGTAAGCTAGCGATCGTGTAAAGACAATAAACACGCACACACTCTCACCATAGTAAGCTAGTCGGCCGCCATTACGTCGTGAACTACCGACTGATTAACTGCGTCACTGTTTCACAAAAAATATTTAAAATGCCGTCTTGCGTGGTAAATGGTGTCGCAACAGTACAATTTTAAATAACAAAACACAAGGGATTACATTCCACTGGGAAGCAAGTTATTCCTTTTATGTTTTAATGACAAAATTATTACGGCAAAATTTATAGAAAAAAATACAGCCGCCATTGTCATCAACACAGCTGTTGCCATGGCAACATGGCACACACACATGGATGTTTCGCCGCCATTACTAGGCTTCACTCAATGTTTAGGCGATATACCGTCCGTCTTTTTTTATACGTCCATGTACACATGTATTTATGTACAAACAAATCTATACTAATATTATAAAACTGAAGAGTTCGTTTGAAAATCTCAGGAACTACTGGTCCGATTTGAAAAAAATATTTTGTTCATGTATCATTTTCTTATACATCATCACACTAAGACCAACGAGAGCAGAGCCATGCGGGTGAAATCGCGGAGCACAGCTAGTTATCTATATAAACATTTATTTAAAACTAGCTGCGACCCACCGTTTTACCCGCAGTGCTCCGCTCCTGTTGGTCAGCGTGAATAGCCTATAGCCTTCCTCGATAAATAGGCTATCTACCGAGAGAATTTTTCAAATCGGACCAGTAGTTCCTGAGATTAGCGCGTTCAAACAAACAAACTCTTCAGCTTTATAATATTAGTATAGATTAGTAGGATATTGGCAGTAATATTTATTTATTTTACAGGTGGGCATAAAAAACATAATAACACATCCACAATACCGTTCTCCCAGCAAATACAACGATATAGCGTTAATAGAACTCATGACAGATATAGACTTTAGTACAAACATCCGACCTGCTTGTTTATGGGTAAAACCTGACTTCAAGGGACATACTAGCGCCTTGGCTACGGGGTGGGGGGTTACAGATCCAAGTGAGTATAAAAATGATTGTTTAAAATGATATATTTTGTAAAATTAATGTGATTTTTTTATGACTAGTACTTTTTTGTGGTTTTTTTTGAAGTGAAACTTCTTTATCGGGGTTGGAAAAAAATTTAGTGTAACATTTTTTCGTTACGCGTGCCATTTTTCCGTTACACGCCATCTTGTTTTTATCCCACACGCGTGATTGACGTATTTCTGTAAAGTTGCATATATGTAGTAAATTATTTTTTGAAAAATATAGTCATATAAAGAAGTTTCACTTCTTACGTGTGTACACACGTACTAACACGCACACATTTTTTTATTATTTTCCAGACTCACGAATAACAGAGACATCGAAAGAGTTACAGAAAGTGTCTCTAACATTACTAGACAATAGATACTGTGATCAACTATTGGTTGATTATATGAACCGAAATTGGCAAGGATTCGCCAATTCGCAGATGTGTGCCGGCGAGTTGAGAGGGGGGAAGGATACTTGTCAGGTATGAATAGGGAAATTAATAAATAGGTTTTTTAATTAAACGCCTAGGCGCTTGATTAAACAGAGGAGAAGAGAAAATTATTATAGATGATATTTTTTGAAGTGAAACTTCTTTAGGCGCGTTGAGAGTAACATTTCAAGTAAGTCGACGATTTTGGTATCTTTGAATCTTGCCAAGGAAGTTTCACTTCTGACACGTGTGCTCGGCACACGCGCTCTTTTTTTAAAAATAACGTGTGTTTTTCTATTTTTTTTATTCGTTTTAAAATAAAATGTTTTATAATAATAATAAATATCAATAAATATGCACTGTGTAATTTAACGTCACTATTTAATTATGAATGCTATATAAAATTCAACTGAACAAAGACGTCTTAAAACAGTACTATTTCCAGAGTGTTGGCGATCTATCTCTGTCCTTTTTTCACACTGGAATTAATACTGCTTTAAGACTTAATGAAAACCTCTAGGTTTATGTTCTGATGCAATAAATAAATCAAAAATATTTTCTTAATTTACCATTACATTTGAAAATATTCCGAAAAGAAAATAATTCAGTATTATTTTATAAATAATAACAATAATCACATTAAATTTCCAGGGCGACTCCGGTTCCCCCTTGCAAGTGGCGTCACGTGACAACCAATGCATATTCTACGTCATAGGAGTGACGTCATTTGGCAGAAAATGCGCACAGTCGGGCAAACCCGCGATATATACACGAGTATCTAGCTATTTGGACTGGATAGAGAGTGTTGTTTGGCCTGGTGAATAAATGTAATTAGGATAATAAAGATTTTATTATTATTACTTATTTGTTTGTTTTATTTATGTAGTTACATAACTCAATGATATTATATATAGAAACAAGACATAACTACCTCATCATAACCAGGGGCGTAGCTACCGCCGTATCTGCCGTATCAATTATACGGGGCCCCCGCGCCAAGGTGGCCCCCAACGTGCGCTTTTGTGAGAAATCTTTACCCTTCCTAAGGGCCCCCAAACCAATTTTTATACGGGGCGCCGCCAAGGCACGCTACGCTTCTGATCATAACCCTATCACTACATCAAGTTTCAGAATTAATACAATATATACCTACTAATATTATAAAGCTGAAGAGTTTGTCTGTTTGTTTGAATGCGCTAATCTCGGGAACTACTGGTCCGATAATCCGATTTAAAAAAAAATGTGTGCGTGTACTAGAGTACACACGTAAGAAGTGAAACTTCTTTATGTCCTTATTTTTCAAAAAATAATTTACTATATACAATATTAAAGAAATACGTTAGTCACACGCTCGTCGCTACCTACTTAAATATTTACACGGGCCGCTGCTGCAACTCGCTCGCTTCGCTCGCTCGGCTCGTGCGGTAGTTCAAAAGTTAACCTAAGATGCTCGTCGCTTCGCTCCTCGCTACCTATTTACATATTTACACCGGCTGCTGCTGCAACTCGCTCGCTTCGCTCGCTCGGCTCGTGCGGTAGTTCAAAAGTTAACCTAAGATGCTCGTCGCTTCGCTCCTCGCTACCTATTTGAATATTTACGCCGGCCACTGCCGCGACTCGCTCGCTTCGCTCGCTTGGCTCGTGCGGTAGTTCAAAAGTTAACCTAAGATGCTCGTCGCTTCGCTCCTCGCTACCTATTTAAATATTTACACCGGCCGCTGCTGCAACTCGCTCGCTTCGCTCGCTCGGCTCGTGCGGTAGTTCAATAGTTAACCTCAGATGCTCGTCGCTTCGCTCCTCGCTACCTATTTGAAAGAAAGAAAAAAGAAAGAAAGAAAAAACGTTTATTTAATGGCACATAGCCTCACACGTACATAATTCAAAGCAATTTATACAATACTTATAATACTTACTTACTACAATACTTAAAAATACACATTGAAGTGTGTAGTCTGTGAAGCATGATGCCATTAAAAGGGGAAGTCACTCGGTGAACATCTGTGACGTAAACAAAAAAACGTCACAGCACCGATTTTCAGTGAGCCCCGAGAGCAATACTTCGTCATAATATATTTTAATTAAAGAAAAGAAAATAAATACAATATTAATAGTATAATGTAAAATATAGACATAATAATATACTATAATATATATACACACATACACGTATTATAATATATTACATATAAAAGAATTTAATGCATAATACATTAAGTAGAACCACTAAATTGGTAAATAAATATATAAATAAAACAAAGCAATGAAAGTTAAAAAGTTGAAAATGAAAATGAAAGTTATTTGAATATTTACGCCGGCCACTGCCGTTTTCAGCTTATAAAGGATTTCGACTTAGGCGGATTTTGATTGGACAGAGAGTTTGAGGTTTATTCTTATAAATTTTGAATTCATAAAATTATAATTGAACACCTGACACCAATCAAGCAAACACGTGTTTACGTGAGTCATAGATTTATTATCGTATACTCCTAAAATGTTTTCTAAGAAACAATAGTGTACTTACATTGTCGGCACGTTCTTAAAGTCGGTAACTTATTTTTGTTCGAACAATAGAGGTAATAAATTCCTAATGATCAAGTTGTAAAGGTTGTAAAATAAAAAATATTCTATATTAAAACGTATATATAATATGTGCGTCATTAATTTCTGACTGTTTCGAAATTTGGTGCAAAATAAAATAGTGTGTACGTAAATAAAATTTGTAAAAAAGCAATAAAATAAAACAATTGGGTAAAGATCTATAGGCATATTATGTATGTATTTATACAAGATATGTATATATATTTATACAGGGAACTTCTCAACGTGTTATCTATGAAATTATACTTTTACTCATTTGTTTAATTTTATTTACACACTGTTTTATTTTGCATCAAATCTCGAAACAGTCAGAAATTAATGACGCACATAGTACATAATATATACATATTAAGACAGAGGTTAAGCTTAAATAACTTGAAAAATAAATAACATGATCACGCCCACGTGTTGGTGTTTTAAAAAATTCAATCATAAACTGAGAATAACTGTAAATATTTTAGAATTAGAAAAATAAATATGTACCACAATAACATTCAAGTATTAGAAAAAATTTATACATAATTCCACCCACGTGCTAGTGTATCTATACATATTATCTATACATATTATAATAAAATTGAAAAAATTGAAAAATACAATCAAAAAGTGAGGTTAATTTTAAATAACTTAGAAAAATAAATACCATAATTACACCTAAGTATTAGAAAAAGATATGTAATTACTTACTTTTTTTTTAAATTCACTGGAATTAGAATAATTAAAATAAACACTTTGATTGTGCTGATCACTTTAATATAATATTATCACGTCACCATAGAGCGTTGGAAATAAATACGAGTGCAATAGAAAAACGGTCAAGTAAAGTGGTAGGACGTACGTTAAAACGATACGATATCCCTACTCCGCTGGAGAAAGTATACGTCGAATCACGCGTGGTAGGGATAAGAAAAAAAATGTCACGAGTACGGCGTAACGCAAAAATGTAACGCGCGCGGCGTAACGCAAAAAATGTAACGCGCGCGGCGTAACGCAAAAAATGTCTCACAAAATTTTTGTCCACCCCCGATAAAGAAGTTTCACTTCAAAAATTATATTGGTGTTAGATAGCCCATTTATCGAGGAAGGCTATAGGCTATACATCATCACGCTAAGACCAACAGGAGCGGAGCAATGCGGGTGAAACTGCGAAGCGCAGTAAACAATATGACTCACAAATCTTAAGACAAGCGTTCAAAAATTTTCCATGGCAAGACTTACCGCGTGTACCTATTTAGTAAAATTACCAGCCGATCAAAATAACAATTCATAACGTGTCTCAATTAAGCTCTACCCTAGCCCCTGCCCCCTACAGAGCTAAGAAAGATACATACTACGTATTATGGCTGGTTCACACTTTGATTAGTGCGAGTGCAGGTGATGAGTAGGACTACGTGTGGACAGCGACTGTTTAGTGCGAGTGTTTAGTAGGCTGTGTAGTAAAGTGAATAGAAGCGTGTTCTATTTTTTTGCGAGTGGACTGCGAGTAGCCACGTCCCGCGCGCCCTCCCTTCCCCCTCACTCGCAGTGTGCCTGCCTAAACACGTCTGGACAGGAGTGTTTAGTGTTTAGTGTTTAGCGTGGTGTGTAGCGTCGCGAATTTCACCATTGTCCTGCACTCGCACTAATCACCTGCACTCGCAGTTGAATTGGACACTACTCGCACTACACACCTGCACTCGCACTAATCACCTGCACTCGCACTAATCAAAGTGTGAACCAGCCTTTAATGGGAAAAAAGCAGTAGGTACCTAACCTACTGCTACAGTAGTGGTATTTAAATTTGTCTTCATTACATAACCTTGAAATGAATGTTTTATTTCTGTTCAAAGCACAAAATATCGTTGATAATCTATAAATAAACCATAGACGTAGTTTATCAGCGTATAGTTAGAAAAAACGGTAACAATCATCATCTTGAATGCATGACAATTGTTAACGACGTATTAGAGCGGGTTCCGTACAATATATTTTATTTCTTAATGTATAATATTTTGTTTTTAAGATTTTTTTCAAAGTGAAACTTTTATTACATCGTCTCAAACTTTTTGGTCTGTGTAGCGCATGTCGCGTGACGGTCGGCTGCCGAGTAGGTATAAAGCAGTGTTCGGAACCGTTCGAACAGTTTCACTTTTACCGTTCACATTTTTTTGGTTCTAAACATAAGAGAATTTGCCAAAAAATAGGTAGGTATGTATGGTACCTAATACAGATGTTATAGGTAATAATTTCTAGCAGATTTTTAGTTTTAATTTTTAAAGAAGAACATAACAACAAAAATAACATTGTTTTTAGGGTTTAGGTTAACTTGGTTGAAGCTAAGTTTATTTTCTTTCCCTGGGTTATTTAATTAAACAGTTTTTGTATCTACAACGATAAGCCGTTTTTTAAATACATATATATTAATTTCTATTCATATTAAAAAAACTTACTGTGGTTAATTTTTATTAATAAATAAACTTCTTTGGTTAAATTTACCAATAATTTCTAATAGTACAAAGTCTTACTTGACTTCTACCTAGTAAAAAAACGCAATTTAAATCCAATAAAATAATTAATTTCTCTACGGAACCCTAGTTCACAAACTTTCATTTTGTCATTTTTGTCTCAGTCTCACTCGACTGCTTCGAGTTCAGTTGCGTTGATTTTCTGTTGAGGTTGCGTTGTGTTTTGTGCTTGTGTGACAAAAATAGTGTAATATAATAATATTTCATATAATATTAAACCGTGTAACAGTGTAGTTTTCTACTTTTGAGGTTTTCTTATAGTTTTACGTGATGGTTTTTTTAAATAATAGTTGCTACTCAGATCATTAAGTAATTGCTACTCCATTAAGTGATATCGGAAGTATACTAATTGTACTAAAATGCGAACGTAAATAATACCGGTGTAATTAAATAAACAAACAGATTACATATTTTGTTGTAAGGATTGTATCGTAACCTACCTACCTACCTTCATTGAGATAAGAGGTGTTATTTCTATACCTATTACAAACATATAAATTATAAATATTATTTTTATTCATTGGTATATTAATTATACTATCTTTAAACATAACATAAAATACTATATACTAACTATATTAAGTACTTTATTAATGTTCTAACTGCTCGTCCCGGCTTCGTCCGGGCTGTCCAGAGATAAAAAATAAATAAAATACATACATACATACCATAAGTGACTCAAAAATGTAGCTTTCTGCTTGTGAACGAATTATTGAAATCGGTACAGTAGTTTCATGTCAAAACACTACAAACATACATACAAAAACGCAAATGTTCTTATTAATATCATTTAAAATTAGTTCAAATAAAATGCTTGCAGTCTTTGTAACTCTAAGAGCATATACGCACTATGCGGGTAGCCGCATTGCGGGTGGCCGTCCGGCTGACCGCAATCACAATTATGTACGTAATATTCATTTCTATGCGCACTGTGCGGTCTGGTACATAAATTGTGCTTGCGGTCAGCCGGACGGCTACCCGCAATGCGGCTACCCGCATAGTGCGTATACGCTCTTACCCTCCGAAAACGCTTGACCGGTTTGATTATATTTTTTTGTGTAATTTGGTAGGTCTGAGAATTGGTCTTTAAAATTTTTTATACTCCTATAAAATGTCTTGGAACGTTAGGGCCAGCTAATAATACAGATAATATAATAACTATGTATACTTTAATAACGATTTAATAATCTGTGATATTCAGTAATCTAGATAACAAGAAATAATAAAATATATTTAAAAAAAAACACGCTTATAACTATTTTTTGTTGTGATGAACTCGAGGATGAACTTTATAATAAGAAATTATTATTGTATTGTCACTATGATCCTTGTTAAGTGTACAAAGTTTGAATTAAATCTGTCCGTTTAAAGTGGGGTAAAATCGAGTCAAAAGAAGTCGGTTACATACCTAGTAGGTACATACAAAAATACAGGTGAAGCTAATAAAAGTGTGTTTATAAAAGAATTAAGAAAGGTAGGTACCTATTTTAAGTATTTTCTCAGCTGACGTCGCAAAATTTAATTGTTTCTGCTATTAAAAAAGCGAAAGTTTGAAGTTGGTAACTTAATCACGCGAGAGATCACTAGAGATAGAATGTTGATGAAATTTTATACACAGATAGTTAGATTGAAATTACATATCTTAAAATTAATTAAAAATGCTCATAATAAAAAAAATGTTTTGTGGTTTTATGAAACCACGGTAAAAGTGAAACTTAGGCACAAAATTATCGTATTTGTACGATAATAATTATCGTACGGTTCGAGCGTCACGCGACATGCGCTACACAGACCAAAAAGTTTGAGACGATGTAATAAAAGTTTCACTTTAAAAATATAACTTTACCAAGAAATTTTATAGTAGTTTTCTGTGCATTTTGACCAGGTTGGTAAGAAAATAGAGTTAAGGTTAAAAAAAATTAAAATGTATAACACAAATTAAAAGTCAACACTGTGCATTATTTTAGTCTATGTAATTGTATCAGATAAATAAATTCTTATAGCATAAAAATGTATGTAGCATCCAAAGCATCATACTATGTATGAAAATATATGTAAGTATATTGTTTTTATGTGTTGCTCATTCACACGAACTTCCAAAACTACTAATCGGATTTGGCTGAAATTTGATATAGGTATATATGGTATAATATTTCGTCGGCCATTTGTATGTTTTCGTCGCAGGCTTCGTCAGTTTAAATCTACACTAATATTATAAAGCTGAAGAGTTTGTTTGTTTGAACGCGCTAATATCAGGAACTACTGGTCCGAATTTAAAATTCTTTCGTTGTTAGATAGCCGATTTATCGAGCAAGGCTATATTATATCATCACGCTAAGACCAACAGGAGCGGAGCAATGCGGGTAAAACCGCGGGGCACAGCTAGTATTATAAACTAGTTGGAACCCGCGTCATCCGCGTAAAAAGTGAAGTCCCGTGTCCCCTTGTGGGGTATGGGGGCTGGGGCAGATGCAGTATGCATTATGTTTCACTGGTCGATTTTCTTTAGGGACAAGTAGGTAACCAGCTGCCTTCTGTGTCTTGCCAGACGGACATTTTTGTTCTTCGATCGTCTCTACCGGGTCGAAACCAAGATTGGTTCTACGTCTGTACCAAGGAGGTGGTCGTCACCCGTATCATCCGTATGGTATCTGGTAAAAAAGTGTGCTAAATGCTAATGCAGACTATAATCTATCTCTGTACTAAATTTCACACATATCTGATGAGCAGTGCTTGCGTGAAAGAGTAACAAACATTTTTACAAACTTTCGCGTAATAGGTAGGTACTAGCTGTGCCGCACGGTTTCACCCGCGGGCAAAATCAAGTATTTCTATAGCTCATGTGTTATTCGGATGTATGACCTATATTACTGTAGAGTTTCATCCAAATCCGTCTGGTAGTTTTTGCGTGTAAGAGTTACAAACATACATCCTCACAAATATGTACTTACCTATCTGCATTTTAATATGGGTAGGAATTCTGTGGGTAGGAAGTATAAGATAAGATGCCGAGAAAGCGTAATCAGAATTTTTTGTTTGTTTGTTTCTCCGTCGACTCGTAACCTGCTTATGGACGTTTGGGAAAAGTTAATTCTCAGAATAATACATAAAGTTTTTACTTACGCTGTAGTTAGGTAGGTATTTAAATGGCCATATCTTACAAGTACCTGAGGCATAAAGATTATGGCTTGAAATTAAATACGAGTTTTATTGTGATACATATAAAGATATGCCGAAAACTTTCGTTTTACTTACCTATATACCTACCTATGCTAAAAAACTTAAACCTACTAACTACCTAGCTGCGCTCCGCGGTTTCACCCGCTTGCCTCCGCAGTCCGCTTCTGTTGGTCTTAGCGTGATCATATTATATAGCCTATACTCGATAAGTGTCTATCAGTATATACTCGATCTGTGTGTGTGATCTTACATCCCACCCAAATAAATTTTACAAATCGGACTAGTAGTTCCTGAGATTAGCGTGTTCAAACAAACAAACTTTTCAGCTTTATAATATTAGTATAGATAATAATATTATCTAGTATGGTGTGGCTAAAAGTAACTGTAGAAGCTAAATCCATACTAATATCACACTAATATTATAAATGCGAAAGTAACTCTGTCTGTCTGTCTGTTACTCAATCACGCCTAAGCCCTAAACTACTAAACCAATGTGCATGAAATTTGGTATGGAGATATTTTGATACCCGAGAAAGGACATAGGCTACCTTTTATTGCGAAATATGTACCACGGGCGAAGCCGGGGCGGACCTCTAGTACTTTTATATAAATTGAATACTTTCCAAGTTTCCAATGTGTACGAAACAATACACATACATCTGTAAGTCTCGTGTGACCGTGTGAACATATTAATAAGAACGTGTGAAGTTATTGTAGTGGAATGTAGAACTAATTAAAAAAATATTTTTAGACGCACAACTCCATCTATGGCCCATGCGAAAAGTTTATAATATTACTAGCTTTATTTCTGCCGCGGCTTCGCCCGCTTTGTCTAAAACCTAATAAATAATTACTAAAACCTTCCTTGAGAATCACTCTATCTATTAAAAAAACCGCATAGGGATATACGGACAGAGAAAGCGACTTTGGTTTTTACTATGTAGTGAAGTTACTAGCTGTGCCCCGCGGTTACCGCATTGCTCCGTTTCTGTTGGTCGTAGGGTGATGTTATATTATAGCCTATACCTATAGCCTTACTTTATAAATGGACTATCTAACAATGACTTGAACAAATAATATTATATTTTGTCGCGAAAACAAAATAAATTAAAAAATAAGCTATTAGCTTATTAGTATTTTTATAATCTAGGTCAAACAGGGATTTATCACTTTATTTTATTCATTCATTACTTAAATAACTATTACATAAACCGCCAAGGCGAAAAATGTAAAATCTCATTTCAAGTGATACAGTTAGCGAAGGTGTATAACGATGTAATTGACCATTTTCATTTTATATCAAGATGTTACTTCAGTCTAATGAAAATTTACTGTTCAGGAAATAGACTTATAAACGCTGTCAATTGAAGTAATAGCACAGATTAGAGAATAGTTACTTCGTGTAATAGCCAAGGTACTGTGGTAATATTCTTATATATAAAATTCTCGTGTCACAATGTTAGTCTGCATACTCCTCCGAAACGGGTGGACCGATTCTCATGAAATTTTCTGTGCATATCGGGTAAGTCTGAGAATCGGCCAACATCTATTTTTCATATGTACCACGGGCGAAGCCGGGGCGGGCCGCTAGTTATAGATAATATAATAATTATAGACCTTAGGTCACAGTAGTTTGTTCATTGATAGTCTGTAGGTGTTAAGTACTTATTTTATAAAACGTACGTACAGGTATACGAGCGTATGTCACTGAAGTTAATTTTAGGAATAATGAAGCAAATAATTTAAAAAATCCATTAAATCCAAAGTCGCGTCATAGCAATACCGTCACATCATGGAGTAGGTAAGGCGACGATTTTAGTATCTATGAATCTTGCCAAGAAGTTTCACTTCTGACACGTGTGCTCGGCAGACAAGCTGTTTTTTTAACAATATTGTTTGAATTTGGTTGAAAAGTTTGTATTACTGTTTTGTAATAATCATGCAAATTATAAATAAGTGAAATTTAATTCTACACTTGGTTACACGCTATTCTAGCATAGTCAATTACCTACTTTCCGTAAATACTGTTTTTATCGGAAATATTAATATTCATTAATTTAACTGTGAATAAACTATAATTTTAAATTGAAAAAACTTGTTTCAGTAGTTTCGTAGCTTATTTGGTACAAATATTTTTTTTTTCAAAAATACACAGCTAATATGGTTCTTAACCTATATAATTACATATTTACTAATACTAGTAGTTCCCGAGATTAGCGCGTTCAAACAAACAAACTCTTCAGCTTTATAATATAAGTATAGATTTAAATTTATTAAAATTATATCGCTAACGCTACCGCTCATGACTAAAGAATAGCTGTTTTTGCTGTTACTAGCTTAAAGCTGAATAGTTTGTTTGTTTGAACGCGCTAATCTCAGGAACTACTGGTCCGATTTGAAAAATGTTTTCGGTGTTCGAGCGATAAGGCCGCCTTTTATTTTAAATGTAACTATTGTATGAAATTATATTTTCATTTCTATAGCAATAAAGGATTTTCTATCATTCATTCATCTTCTCTTCTTATATTATACTAGCGGTCCGCCCCGGCTTCGCCCGTGGTACATATTTACGTTTTCTCTACATAAGAACCATCC
Organism: Colias philodice; assembly: GCF_061535455.1. Taxonomy (NCBI): domain Eukaryota; kingdom Metazoa; phylum Arthropoda; class Insecta; order Lepidoptera; family Pieridae; genus Colias; species Colias philodice. Next base: position 3,140,243 of record NC_143116.1, read on the forward strand.
TCGTACTTCAAGGAATATAATAGAAAAGAATTATCGAAATCGGTTCAGCCGTTCACACGTGATGCCGTGACAACGCGAAACGGGTGCGGACCCGCCGCCTTTTTATAGCTCCCGCCGCGAAGCGCGTCGAACGCGGCAACTGATACACAAAAATAATCCTTATGGCATGTAATTCACGCGCGATGACTTATAGCGTATTTCATGTATAACTTTGGTGTTTCTACACCGATTTACATGATTCTTTTACTATAACCTGCCCAGGAGTATGAAGAATAATTGTGCCAAATTTCGTTAAAATCCGTCGTGTAGTTTTTGTTTCTATAACGAATATACAGACAGACAGACAGACAGACAGACAGACAGACAGACAGACAAAAATTTTACTGATTGCATTTTTGGCATCAGTAGCGATCCCTTATCACCCCTTCATAGTTTTTTTAAAAATATATTTCATGTACAGAATTGGCCTCTCTACAGATTTATTATAAGTATAGATAAAATTCTCGTGTCACAATGTTAGTCTGCATACTCCTCCGAAACGGGTGGACCGATTCTCATGAAATTTTCTGTGCATATCGGGTAAGTCGGCCAACATCTATTTTTCATATGTACCACGGGCGAAGCCGGGGCGGACCGCTAGTATTTCTATAAATATTTCGTTGGAATATTGAAATAAAACAACAGTAAATTAATAAGTCAATAAAGCATATATATATTTCATAAAAACATAACATTATAGTTACAATAACAATATAAAATCACTGGGAAAATAAAAAGCAAAAATAATTATGTAGGTATAATAAACACAAAAAAACAAGCCATGAAAAAAAATAATATAAAATCACTTGGTTTTACGTATAATTATGTATATAAATTTAAAGCATTATTTTTCATAAATAAACATATTGTGTCCCATGAATATTGAATATACCCGTTATATCAATCACCATATTTCTACAATTAGATACTTTTTTCTATGTAGACTATTTCTTGGGAATTACAGTATCAAATGTGATGATTATTTTTGAAATGTCTAGGTACTAACATAATTATATGAATTGAAAGAAGCAAGTATAGTTATTTACCGGCTGTTCTCCATAGAAATTTCTATCCTGTCTCATATGAGGATTTAAAAGCCACTAAAATAATTATAGTTGAGTAAATAGTATATTGATTTAATTATATAACTTATATAAAAATGTAAAATCAAGTAATGGTTTTATAACAAATATATGAAATAATATGATTAAGTATGCCAATGCAATAATCAACGCAAAAATCTTCCGCCATATATTCATACGGTACTTAAAACCCAAAAAAACCTTAAAAGAAATTCAGAAATTTTCGAAAGTACCCTAAATTTACAAGTATGTCAATGCATTTCTTATTATAAAACCAAACCAGTCCTTGATAAGTTAAAACAAGTATAAAATATTTAGTAGTCCCAAATTTAGTAAACTTCAATAGTATTAAAACTTGACAGCTGATAAACTCACACAAAACATTTTTTTTTGTTAACACAAACGTAAAAAAACAAAATTTTATAACTATAAAAACGACAAAACTTAAAAACAAAATTTACGAATACAATAATTTTTCAGTTACATACCTACACACCACAACGGTTTTTTATATAAAAAAATAATTAATAATTAATTTTAAACAAAATGTGATGAATTTCAATAACTTTTTCAGTCATATATAAACGGCCTACATAAAATTATAGTATGTATATTATTCTATTACTGGTATAAGTAGTATTTCTATAACATTGTGATATTTTACATAAATATACAAAAAATTAACATAACCAAGGCTGTAATAAATATAAATAAAATTTTATAAACAAATAAATATGTGATATCTGCCAACTGGCAATAATAACTCAAATTCATATAAGACGCCTATCCTTTTTTTTTAAGTGGGGAAATCTTCCAAAATAAGAGGCCTATCCTGAAAGCCAGCTACTCACATACCTGCCGGCTACTGCAGGGGCAATATTGGAACAAATTCGGTTCCACACAAATTACATCAATGTCAGCTATTCTCTAAATTGCCCCTGCTTGCCTATACACATCACAATTAAGGAGCCAATTAAGGGTGCAATTCCAATATTGCCCCTGCTGCAGGTAAGTGAGTAGCAGGCTTTACAACTATTGATGTCATATTGACATATTTTAATAAATATTATTGCATTTATTGTCATAATATATCATTAGTTAAATATTGTCTATAACTTTAGGCTATATCTATATAAATAAGATATCTTCTCTATTAATATAAAATTCCCATGTCACAATGTTAGTTACCATAACCCTCTGAAACGGCTGGACCAATTCACATGAAATTTTGTATGTCTATTGAATAGTTAGATCTGACTAACCAACATTTTTCATACCCCTAAGTGATAAGAGTATGGCACAACATTTGCAGGGACAGCTAGTTTTTATTAAATTGTAATATTGACATGATTTTAAAAGAGCAACTATGGAGTTTCTTGCCGGTTCTTCTCCATAGATACTGCTTTCCGAATCGGTGGTAAATGTTAAAATATGTTATGACAATTCAAAAGTGCTTCTAGAAGTAGTCTAATTGACTAAATAAATAAGAGTTTGAATTAATATATAAATCACAGTATAAAAAAAGACGTGTGTCACTCGGGGACTGACGCGGTAAAGCTATTGCATGCTATGCCTTCAAGCCACACCTCCTTGCCCGTCGGAGTGGGGAGCGTTGAGGTTTTTTCGTTACGGAATTTCTGGATTCGGTCCCTTCGCTCAAGGCCCGCGATAGAAGCTATGCAATAGTTTCAAAATAAATATTAGACTAAAGAATAATACTGCACAACTGTATTTTTACCCACTGGTTTGAAATAATGATAAATATATACAAATACCATTGGTAATACAGAAAGAAGAGATATATAAATATATTTAGGTATAGGATGTGTATGTCCGTACGGATAAAGCCATAAACCTCTGCGATTAGCGTCTCTAATGTGATGACTAGTATATGCTATAGTGAGCATGAACGTTAAAATGTATATGTTTAGTTTTCTATACATATAACTGTATATAAATAAAATTGATGTGATTATTAACCATAATGTAGTGCAGTGTAGGAACCCCCGTTGTTTCAAGCTTGTTAGATCCTGGAAAAAATATATTTTATGTTAGTATGAATGGCTCATTTATTTTAAACTAGCTTTCCACCCGCAGCTTCGCCCGCGCAGTCAAAGAAAAACCCGTATAGTTCCAGTTCCCGTGGGATTTCCGGGATAAAACCTATCCTAATTCCCGGGATAAAAAGTAGCCTATGTCCTTTCTCGGGTATCAAAATATCTCTATACCAAATTTCATGCAAATTGGTTCAGTAGTTAAGGCGTGATTGAGTAACAGACAGACAGACAGAGTTACTTTCGCATTTATAATATTATACATATAGTATGGATTCAAGTAAGAAAAATATTTTAATACATAATATTATTTAGTGAAATTTAGAGAAAAGAAAATTGTAATAAATGTCTTTCTATTGAAAAACTAGCTGCTCCGCGCGGTTTCACCCCCGTGGCTCCACTCCTGTTGGTTGTAGCGTGATGATATATAGCCTATAACCTTCCTCGATAAATGAGCTATCTAACACCTTAAAAATTTTTCAAATCAGACCAGTAGTTCCCGAGATAAGCGCGTTCAAACAAACAAACTCTTCAGGTTTATAATATTAGTATAGATAAAACTGTACATTTTAATTATACAGGGTTACTTGTAAAACACCGGCAACCTCGCAGGACAAGATAGCTAACATCATAAGTAACAACATTTGTTCTACAACTTTTGATAATTTGTTAGATTTTATTTTCATACAAAAATAAATATTCATTTAATTTTCCGTTTGAATATTATAAACTCTTCGCGAATCCCAAAAATTACGTAAACAAGAAGCGAACGAGAGGGGAAAGGAGGCGTCGCGTCGTCCTATCGATAATGAATAGAACATTGACTTACAAATGTTAGGAGAGTACAATAAAAACTTTAAAAAAATCATTTAAAAATAATTTATTGCGTTATGCCAATAGTCGTAGAACAAATGTTGTTACTTATGATGTTTTATCTATCTTGTCCTGCGAGGTTGCTGGTGTTTTACAAGTAACCCTGTATAGTCACATCTGAGAAATGTCCTTATTAAAGTTTCAATTTTAGTACATAATAGTAAAGACTTTATTAAAACAAAATATTTGTTTTTAGTGTTAAATATGTAAAATAACGGAACAATTCATTCTTAACTAATTTTGAAATAGTAAATAGTTACTACTATAGTAACACCGAGGGGTCCTAGGTTCGATTCCCGGTGGAGACGAAAAAAAAAAAATGTCTCTGTCTGGCAAGACACAGAAGGCTGATCACCTACTTGTCCTTAAAGAAAATCAATCAGTGAAACAGATGTATAATGCATCTGCCCCTTACCCCACTCGGGGACATAGAACTTCACACTTCTATAGTTACTTCTACCCTATAGTATGTATTTTAGTATTTAATGGTGTCTTAGGTACAATTAAGTTAAATAAATAAATATTCAACCTTACCTTAAAATGTATAGATCTTGCAGCAATAAAATGGTCTATATCAATAAAAGATGATACAATGGTACAAAATATAACGTTGTACAACCATGCTTGCCTCGTCACGTCTATATTTTCGAAAAATAGCAGCGCTGAGAGAAATCCTATGCTTGCGTGTATGAAATTATCTGCTAGAGCTCTAAATATCAAGGCATCAGAGTATCTTGTATGAAAAACTATATAATCACCAATAATTGCTGTAACAAATATAGATACCGACAGGAATATACTGATGAACCTCATGTTTTTGCTTGTTTTCGCAGTTTCATTTCAATTTTTATAAAGATTTTTTATACATTTTCTTGTCTTGTCTGAGTTAGGTGATATCTTTCATGATTTGTTTAGAATTTCTTTGTTTTCCGTTTACTTTCTTTTTTTATTGTAAAACATATGTTTAACAATAAATTTTCATACAACTAGAGAGCTCTATTTTAATATTTACATTTGCAGCTCTGGCCTCTACAAGATATGTATCACCAGTCAAAATATTGATGGCATTTGACAGCTGACAGAAAAATATTAGTTTAAAAACCAAATTCGCTCTACTATATTGTATCTATCATTAAATTAATTTTAACTGAAAATTTTTTCATAATGGAAATTTCCATACTGAAAATGTTCAACAAATTATTTTAATTTTTGACTATCTCTATCTTATCCTGAATATTTGACAGTCATGATGATGTTATAAATATTAAAAAAACCGGATCCCACAGGAATAGGTACCTACTACGAATATAATCACGGAATTTAAAGATATTATAATTTTTATAACGCGACTTTCTACAAATTAAATATTATTTTACAACAACACTGCTTTCTTTCATACTATAATATATTATATCAATGATCTTTATTTAACAACAATTTATCTAAATAAATAAATAAACGATCAAGTAATATCATATTAACAATTAAATACCATTAAATTTATATAATATCTACTTAACATTCGTTCAGGAAATAAACTTCAAAATTAGTCCCAATGTTATTGCAACCGAAGGTCGAATGTCGAATCTAATCGATAGAAATACACACCTAAACCATTTTATTCTGACCTATTTTTGTATTGTCACGTAGGTCTTTACAGGTTCGATATAATCCTTATCATTCCTTATCACAATATAGATAACATTCGATTTCCAAGTTTGTCATAGTGCAAGGAAATAAATTCCAGTGAATTTTTGTGTAGTAGGAAGTACTGAATTGCAGTGTATTTTTGTGTTATTTGTATATTAGTGTGTTTTATTAGTCTCTTGTGAAAATGCGTGAAATAGTTCATGTGCAGGCGGGCCAGTGTGGCAACCAAATTGGATCGAAGGTTGGTATATTTTTGTTTCTTTTTTTTAATTTATCGATGCATCAGGTTACGTAAATGTATGCAGTGACGGCCGGCAAATCGTGAAACCTTTTTGGCCGCTAATTAAATAAAGTTTTTTTGAATTGTTGTGTAAATGAATAAAAGAATGTAGAATACGATTGTGACTAATTAAGTACAGTTTTAATAAAACCAATTTATTACAGCTGAATTAACAAAAACATATTTTTAATTATTTCAGTAGGTTATCATTTATGACGTGATGTGCGAATGAGACGAAAGATATTTTCATTTTTAACGAATATTGTCTCTCTCTATTCTAACCCTTTAAAACTTGTGTAGTTATAAAAATCAAAGCAAAACCTTTTAGTCTATTCAAATATTATAGTATTGAATTATCTGTGGAATTATCAATGTTCTGTTGAAGTTATTAAATTATTAGATTAGTACACGTCGAAATTGTTATTCATTCGGTCATTGAACTTTGAACCGCTGACAGGTTAAGGCCTTCTCTAGTTAATTTGTAATTTTTTGTTACCTTTTCTGCATTTGTTTGTGTGCTAAGTATTACGTGTGTCTTTCTGTTTGTCTCTTCTTCACGCCTAAACTACTGATGCGATTTGGATGATTTTATATCCCAGAAATCCCTCGGGAACTGGGACTGCGCGGGTTTTCAGTATTATTTACTACGTGGCGTAGGTAAAGCCGCGGGCGGAAATCTAGTAGGTACCTACTTACAAAGTTACATACTTTTCAATTTATAATTGTTATTGTAAAGAATTGTACAGAAGACAATGAATTGGAAAAAAATAATGTTCAAAAGCTTTATGCATAGCCATTTAAATGTATAGAAGTACATCTATACTAATATTATAAAGCTGAAGAGTTTGTTTGTTTGTTTGTTTGAATGCGCTAATCTCGGGAACTACTGGTCCGATTTAAAAAATTCTTTCGGTGTTAGAAAGCTCATTTATCGAGGAAGGTTATAGGCTATATATCATCACGCTACGACCAACAGGAGCGAAGCCACGGGGGTGAAACCGCGAGGAGCAGCTAGTATTATATAATACTAGCGGTCCGCCCCGGCTTCGCCCGTGGTACATATTTCGCAATAAAAGTTAGCCTATGTTCTTTCTCAGGGTCTAAAGATTATCTGTGCCAAATTTCATCAAAATCGGTCCAGTAGTTTATGCGTGAAAACCATACATACATACATACATACAAACTTTTCCTCTTTATAATATTACTTATACTTATTAGTATAGATAGAATTTTAGTGTGATACTAGCTTATCAAGACGGCTACGCACGGGTCCCCTTTTTCTAAAATTATTAAAATTTTCAATCACGAATTATTCTGAAGAAAGCAAAGTATTAATACCGCCGCATAAGAGCATTCAAATTAGTTTAGCCGTTCTTGCTTACGTTCTTGAGTTATACGGTAATTAATTAACACGACTTTCTTTTATCTTTTTCTTTATGTCACGCAATGACTCATCAATTTTGCACGCCTCATAAGCGAAGCGTTGAGGTGGGTACTACTGTCACTTCGCGCAAAACATCTGATTTTTCAAACTTAAAATGTCTTTATGTATCATACATTGCACTTGTAAGATAATACATACACACACATATTAAGAAAAAACACTATTTTTAACGTTCATGATATTTTTGATGTCATTTTTGTTATTTAAACTAGTTAAAAAACAGTTTAAAAAAGTTTTGTCTTGGACGTCCGTGTGTCTGTATGTGCGGATCCTTTTTCTTGTTAACACGATAGCGACCGAAATACTTTACTAATCGAGTCTTTTTTTTTCTCTTACGCTTGAGTATGCTCAGGAATAGAACCCTTTCATTTTTCAGGGTCTGATTCGATGTGGTTTAATTGTTATTAAATAAACAAAAATAATAATTAATAAATATTTATTAAAAAAAATTATGAGGCGTGCACTTTTGGATTTTCCAAATTATTTCAATTTGCTGCAGTAGTTTCGGGGATGCGTTCATTCAAACCAACAAACTCTTCAGATTTGTGGTACCATAGATAATGTAATACTATACTAGGTAGTACGAACATATTTCTACTATTGTAGATGGAAAATTTAAATATGTATATGAGTGTAAATTATTTAATTTCACACTTATTTCATACTTATCTAAAATCTAAATATAGAGTGTAGAGTCGTTAATAGTGTGACAAATTATAATAAAACATACATGTAATAAATAATGTATAATGTAATCTAGAAGATATAAAGTCGTATCGTTATTAAATGGATATAATTTATTATTTAGATAACTTCGATAACGGTACGATTTATTTAGAATTACATTTTTACATTTCAATAACAATTAGTTTTAATTTATCACTGACTTACATAAATTAATATAAATATCAATGATATTTTTAACTTAGATTATTTAATTATTTACGTTTGAATTGATCTGTGACGTCACAAAATGATGTAAAATCAATCCTATTTTTAGTCGAATCGTTAAGTATATTATGCCGTATTTACACATTCGTGCGAATATCGAGGCGAATAAAGAACACGATTATGTATAAGCGTTAAAATATTTTAATTATACCTACTAGCTTTCCGACCGCGGCTTTGCCTGTTTAGTCAAAGAAAAACAGGAACAGCTCTAGTCTCCGTGGGATTTCGGGGATAAAACCTATCCTATGTAGGTACTTTCTCAGGCCTCACGTTTTATTTGTAATACTAAATGTCATCCAAGTGACTAGTAAGTGTGTTTTGGAAATGTATTCTCTTTTTTTCAATCGGTTACGTCGTTTAGGCGTGAAGAAGAGACAGATAGACAGTCACTGTGGCATAATTTATTATATTATGTATTATTGAAGTGAAACTTCTTTATCGGGGTTGGAAAAAAATGTAGTGTAGCATTTTTTCGTTACGCGTGACATTTTTTCGTTACGCGCCATCTTTTTCTTATTACTACCACGCGTGATTCGACGTATTTCTGTAAAGTTGCATATAGTAAATTATTTTTTGAAAAATAAGGTGATAAAGAAGTTTCACTTCTTACGTGTGTACACTTGTCTAGTACACGCAAACATTTTTTTTTCATTACTCATGTAACGAATATGCATTATTGCACTAGTGTGCAAATCGAGCATTATAGAAGCTCACAATGTATTTGCAAGAAATGTACACTAATTTTATTGTGAAGAGATGAATAAAAATGCTCTGGCGGGAATCGGGATCACGGGTGGCTGAATTGGTCAAGCTTTCGCCCTGGATTGGGGTGAAGGACGCGGTTTAGAATCCCATCTCATGATCGAATTTTTCTTTATCTTATACTAGCATTCCGCCCGCGGCTTCGCCCGCTTTGTCTAAAACATAATAAATAAAATACTAAAACCTTCCTCTTGAATCACTCTATCTATTAAAAAAAAACGCATCAAAATACGTTGCGTACTTCTAAAGATTTAAGCATACATAGGGATTAGGGACAGAGAAAGCGCTTTGTTTTATATACTATGTAGTGGTAATATATAAAAAATAAAAATGAAACCCGTGTGAACGTGTGGACCGATTTCGATAATTATTTTTTTATTATATTCCTTGAAGTACGAGGATGGTTCTTATGTAGAGAAAACGTAAATATGTACCACGGGCGAGGCCGGGGCGGACCGCTAGTAAATTTATAATTATAGTTATATTTTATGTGTTATTTTATTTATTATTTTATTTACAGTTCTGGGAGGTAATCTCCCACGAACATGCCATAGGCCCAGATGGTATATACGCGGGCAAGAACCCCATTTTACAAGAGAGACTCAATGTGTACTACACCGAAGCTTCTAGTGGTAAGATTTGTTTTGCCAGTTGCATTATTTTCAGAAACTTTTTCATTTCATTTATGACACAAATGTGCATTTATTTCGTAATAACTCAGGCCCTAGAATCACAGACAATAGAAAATCTATTGTGTCGTGGACCGATCGGGTCGTTCGGGGCTCAATGGATTAGAAAGCAAAAAAAAACTTTAAAATCTTTCATATCAAATGTGCATGGGCTATTCATATCTCATACTAAATGTATGGGAGTGTTTATTGTAACATCTTTTAAAATTTCTCGTTTTATTAAAAAAAAATACTATCGCCATTTTACTCATTACTCATTAGGTTAAGAACTTGCAATGTCAATTTAAAGTTTTTTGATATATGCAATAGTTACGGAACAATCGCTTGTGCACAAACGATTACACCCGGTATATAAAACTTCATAATATAAATAATATGGAAAAATATAGACTGACCGGTTGGCTTGGTTGGTAGTGACCCTGCCTTCCAAGCCAGAGGTCGTGGGTTCGATTCCCACCCAGGGCAAATTTTTGTGTGATGAACATAGATGTTTGCTCTGTGTCTGGGTGTTAATTATCTATTAGACCGGACTCTCAGTGGAGTTTCGTTTGCAAAAATCGCGGACCTAAATCTGACTTCTGATATATATTGTATAGATCCCAGACATCCTATAGACAGATGTTGCCAACCAGTTTTGTGGTCCCCCTGCCCGCACCCCGGTAATTAAATATGGCATACAAAGAAAAAAATAAAAATTTCCAAAACATGCCGTGTGGGGTATCAAATGAAAGAGCTTATTGAGTAGATCACGAATATATAGCATACTATATACATTTCTTACACTTTCTCTAAGATTTTTTAGAAAATTTACGAAAATGGTCCATTTTTGAGTTAACTTTAAACCACTATAGATTGAAAACTCATGAATATATTTTTTAAATTATTATTTTAAATAATTAACAATAGTCCATTGTTTACGATTCAATATTTCGTACAGTGAAATAGTTGCATGGGGGAGTGGGGGGAGCATTCAAAGATGGCGAGTATATTTTCAAGTTCATATAGTATATAGTTATTTTCATCAAATCCACCACATAGCTCACTTATATTATATTACGAACTATTGAATCATAAACAATGGACTATTGTTAATTATTTAAAATAATAATTTAAAAAATATATTCATGAGTTTTCAATCTATAGTGGTTTAAAGTTAACTCAAAAATGGACCATTTTCGTAAATTTTCTAAAAAATCTTAGAGAAAGTGTAAGAAATGTATATAGTATGCTATATATTCGTGATCTACTCAATAAGCTCTTTCATTTGATACCCCACACGGCATGTTTTGGAAATTTTTATTTTTTTCTTTGTATGCCATATTTAATTACCGGGGTGCGGGCAGGGGGACCACAAAACTGGTTGGCAACATCTGTCTATAGGATGTCTGGGACCTATACAATATATATTAGAAGTCAGATTTAGGTCCGCTATTTTTGCAAACGAACATCTCCTTGGAGCCTGCTCTATATGTAAGTATTCATTGAAAATTATATATCTGCCATATATCCATACTAATATTATAAATGCGAAAGTAACTCTGTCTGTCTGTCTGTTACTCAATTACGCCTTAACTACTGAACCAATTTGCATGAAATTTGGTATAGAGATATTTTGATATCCGAGAAAGGACATAGGCTACTTTTTATCCCGGGAAATGGGATAGGTTTTATCCCGGAAATCCCACGGGAACGGGAACTATGCGGGTTTTTCTTTGACTGCGCGGGCGAAGCTGCGGGTGGAAAGCTAGTATTATATAATATATCAGCCATCTGGTTTCCATAACACAAGCGAAAGCTTAGTATGGGATGCCGTGCCGTGTGTGAAAATTGTCCTGAAATATTTAATGTTATATATTTCTAGGGAAATATGTGCCCCGCGCTGTTCTGGTTGATTTGGAGCCTGGGACCATGGACTCCGTGAGATCTGGCCCTTATGGAGGGCTGTTTAGACCGGACAACTTTGTATTTGGACAGAGTGGGGCTGGTAAGTTATACCATCAATTTACGAGTAAAATATGTTAGTTACGCTTTTTTTATTTTGCTCATTTTATTATGCTTTGTCAGTTTTTTAGTGAAACATTAACAGGCTGCTTTTATTATGTAAAGACATAAAATATTTGAGAAAATGTATAGTTCATTGCTATTCAGCGGGTTCAAAATGCATGTGCTCGATTTTGTTGGAACATACCTTCTAGGCATCATATATCACCTTATCTTAATAAAGCCAAAATATTAAATATGGAAAATCGAAGGCACATGCATTTTGCCACCTTACTATTTGGAATAGTAAAGTCTACTAAACCTGAGTATCTCCATAATAAAATAACTTGGGGGCGTAATATAAACAGCCGGTATAATACTAGGGCAACTCCGTATATAATGTATTTTCAAAAATTTCATACAAACGCATTCAGAGGCAGTTTTAAGTACAATGCAACTAAATGTTGGAATAACCTGCCTCCTCCTTATCGTAACATTCAATCTGTGACAAATTTTAAAAATAAATATAAAAATTATCTAATCATAAGGCAGGTAGGCCAGCTTTAGTTGCATCGTAACTAAATGTTTCACATTGTTTGCTCCCCTTACAACCTAGTCAATATATATGTAGTAAAGTTTCTATAATTCTATAACATACAAATTATAATGTAATTATGTATATTGTATATTTATGTAATATGTTTTTCTTTTTTAATATATTAATTATTTATGTATACCTATTGCTTTCTCTTAACTATATAAATATATTATTTAAAAATTTACACTGTTCCTTTGACTGTCGAGGAGGGCCCACTGAAAACCGGTGCTGCGATGCCTCTGCATCACAGAATATCACCGAGTGGTTCCCTTTTTTAATGTTTGATGCTGCACAGACCCTATGTGTTAATGTTAAAAATCAGTATTGAATATAATTTTCTGTTTTCTTCGTACTCCAAACTTTATTGTATTTTACTATTCTCTGTTTTTTTCCTGTGTGGCAAGACATTAAAATAAATGTATTTTCTTTCTTTCTTTCTTCTTTCTAGTTAGTTAAATCATAAATGTTACGAGGAAGAACCTGACGGAAACAAACGGAAAATAAAATTGTATTTTTTTTTAAAGTTCCATGCATTTGAGTACAACATTATAGGGTAGAGTCTGGCCAGTCAAAGCTGAACCCAGTGTTTTTTGTAGCGGCCACACTATGGAATGTCATCATGGCGTTTCTGCGTAGTATAATTGTCAGTTTTGTTGAAAACGGTTCAAATCATTTGCTTTAATAACGTTTAAATCCTGCTGTGTTGTGTACCTAATGTACCTATATACTATGATCACCTTTATGAATATCAAAAGTAGGTATCAAAATGTTTTTTTCCTACTAAAGACGATGTTACCAGGCCCATATTTTTTTTTAAATTTGCCGCCCTTTACTGGGTTCAGCTTTGGCTGGCCAGACTCTATCGATAAAATTACTTATAGTTAATTCTCGTAGAAACTACGTAGCGTAGCTGTAACTTAATACCTGCATGGTACTATGGTACCTACGTAACTTTTCAAAACATTTATTTGTAGGTAATATACCTACTCGATTCACTCACACTCATTAAACATGATAACCATTTAAAAAACTATAATTTTAAATAATCATATTATCTCTAGGTAACAACTGGGCCAAGGGTCACTACACAGAAGGCGCTGAATTGGTCGACGCAGTGCTCGATGTTATTCGTAAAGAGGCTGAGGGATGTGATTGTTTACAAGGTAATATAAAATTGTATTTAGGTTCATTGAGGTATTATTACGTAGTACATAGTAACTCAATGATTTAGGTTCATTTTGAAAAACGTTATTTTTGTAGTGTGTTAGATATTACTAATTTTATATTATATCGGTCAATTAGGGAAAGCTGGCATGTTCACAGTACTCACACTTATGCAATTTCACTTACAGTATGTTCAAAAATAAATGCGACTCTAGTTTCATTTTAGACTTGAATTGTAAAATGGGTGCGTTGTAGATATATATATGCAAATATAATTACTTATGAAAGCTCTCATAATTTACCTGTAAAATTATAATTTAAAAGTAAATCAATTGATGAAGTTAATTATTTATTCTAATAATAATCAATTGGATAAAAGTATTAATAATCATTCAATTATCAAATAATAATTAAATTCCTGACTTTGGTCGAGTAAAGATATCTAAGAAATATTATATTTGTAGTAAGTACGTAATACCATGTAATACCTACCAATACGCGCTAACAAATATGTGTTACATGTTTATTGTATAATTTTCACACTATTGGTTTTAAACTCAAACTCAAACATTTATACAATTAGACTTCTTCTAGAAGCACTTTTGAATCGTCATAACAGTTTAGCAGTTTTAACATTTACCACCAATTCAGAAAGCAGTACCTATCTATAGAGAAGAAGAAGAATCTATTTAATCATAATCGTAATCTTCTACTTCACTGTAACTTTCATCGCTCGAAGAACTCGATGTTTCGTTGTCGGAATTTCTTAATGTTATTATAAATGAGTCAGTGTAATTATCTACTTTTGGTTTAATTGAATATATTTTTCCTCATGTTCTCGCGTCTTTCTCCAAACGTCACTAAACATATCCAGACTAATAGCATTTGCTTCCTTTCTAAATAATTCTTCCACAGTTTTCAAGTTAAAGTTCACATTTTGTGATGCTACTTTCCCTTTAATTATGCCCCATAGTAACTCTATTGGGTTGAGTTCTGGATGGTATGGTGGAAGGCGCAATACACTATGTCCATGATCTTTGAGGATTGCATCAAGTAGGTAAAAATTGTGTATAGTTTGGCTTATTTTTTTTAATAATGTGATAACTCTGATTATTAATTAGTAATTTGATTTTTGAAAAAAAAAATGCCGATTTTAGTCAAAATTTATATTTTTCTAACAAGATCCTTATCATCCAAATTTCCACCTTGGAGAGTAAAATTGACATTTCTAATGAAAATGAACAAAAAATTAAATGATTTTATTAAATACTGTAAAATAGTCTATAATTCTTCCATTTACTGTATCACAAAATTCTTCATAGATTTTTAGATATTCGTACTACACCAATTACATCACCCTGTATTTATAAACAATTGCAAAATATGACACATACATAGGCCGGGAGATACTGACACAAAATTTCGGGTCATTTGTAACAGAATGGCGGTTCTACAGAGGTCTTATTACTCAATGACTAAAAGAAAAATGATGGTCACAACTCAGAACGCTGGTACCGGCGGACTAGTCGCGTGGGTGTTAGTCGAACTCGTCGGATAAATAGCGAAAGTCAAACGATTTGTAACACAAAAATTTTAGAATTCACCGATAGCCCATAAAAAAGATGTAGGCAGTAGTGTCATGCCATACTTTTCCGGTGTAACTTACAGCCCCCCATACCGACGCGATGCGTTGATTAAAAAAAAAACAATTCAAACATTTGTACCAGGCTAAATTTTGCACAGGTAATCATCATCGTGCAGACATTTACGAAAAACGCCATGCCATACTTTTTTGACGATTCCAAATGGCCACCATACCGCCGAAAATCTGCAAAAAAAAATTTTTTTTCGCCAAACAATTTGTACCAGTATTGCATTTGGATTTTTGGAGAGTATTTGATAAAATGTGACCATTATTATATTTGCCATACTTCTAGTAGGGGGAAAAAGTGCTGCCATACTTGAAAATTAATTTATTCGTCACGTTTCAAAAATACGACTGTACAATACGTAAAATATTTTTTTACAGTATGGGGTCATTATATTCTGTTTGTTTGTATACAATTCTACCTAGAAAAAAATATCGCAGATTGCAAACATGGGGCGGATGATTGTAAGACTTAAGCCAAGACGTAAAAAAAAATGAAAAGAATTGGCGATTTGTACCAGTACGGCATTTTTGGAAAGTATATGATGCAACGTGACCATTATTATATTTGCCATACTTTTAATAGAGGGAAAAATTAGTGCCATACTGCTACAAATCGTTCAAACTACGAATAAAATCTTACAATAAGAAAAAAATCTTATACACATTCGCCACCTCCCACAGGTATGGCATTATCACACTTCTATTTATAATCATTCAGGAGTTGTTGAAAAAAAAATGTAGGGTGGTACAAATCGTTTGGCGAGAAAAAAAAATTCAAAAATTTGCAGATTTTCCGCGGTATGGCGACCATTTGGAATCGTCCGAAAAGTATGGCATGGCGATTTTAGTAAATGGCTGCACGACGATGGTTACCTGTGCAAAAGTGAGCCCGGTACAAATGGTTGAATTGTTTTTTTTAAATCAACGCATTCACGTCGGTATGGCGGACTGTAAGTCACATCGTAACTGTATGGCATGACACTACCGCCTACATCTTTTTTAAGGGCTATCGGTAAATTCTAAAATTTTTGTGTTTCAAATCGTTGGACTTTCGCTATTTATCCGACGAGTGTGACTAACGCCCACGCGACTAGTCCGCCGGTACCAGCGTTCTGACCATCATTTTTAGGGTTCCGTAGCCAAAATGGCAAAAACGGAACCCTTATAGTTTCGTCATGTCCGTCTGTCCGTCTGTCCGTCTGTCCGTCTGTCACAGCCGATTTACTCGGAAACTATAAGTACTACAGTGATGAAATTTGATGGGAATATGTGTTGTATGAACCGCTACAAAAATATGACACTAAATAGTAAAAAAAAGAATTGGGGGTGGGGCCCCCCATACATGTAACTGAGGGATGAAATTTTTTTTTTCGATGTACATACCCGTGTGGGGTATCAATGGAAAGGTCTTTTAAAATGATATAAAGTTTTCTAAAAAACATTTTTCTTAAAGTGAACGGTTTTTGAGATATCAGCTCTCAAAGTCGTAAAAAGTATGTCCCCCCCCTCTATTTTTATAACTACGGGGTATAAAATTCTAAAAAAAATAGAGGTGATGCATGCTAATTAACTCTTTCAACGATTTTTGGTTTGATCAAAGTATCTCTTATAGTTTTTGAGATAGGTTGATTTAACTGTAATTTATTATATTTGCTGCTACGGAACCCTTTGTGCGCGAGCCCGACTCGCACTTGGCCGGTTTTATTCTTTTTGTCATTGCGTACTAAGACCCATCTAGACCGCCATCCTGTTACAAATGACCCGAAATTTTGTGTCAGTATCTCCCGGCCTAACATGTGCAATGTGTAAATGTGTTGACGTTCCAGCTCTTCTTAATATACCTATACTTGGCACGGCGAACCTTGATCCCTATGACAGTTCGTCTTAGTGATTGCTCGTGTAATGGGTCGTGTCGATACTTTACTATTTTATAGGCAAAGGCGTGGCTTGCATTCAGCCACGTCGGTAAACAACTTTTTACAAATTATAAACTAAAATTTTTAACGTCTATTATGTTGTTGTTGTATTGATTTAAGTTTTTTAGCATAGATTAAGTAGGTAAGTAAAATGAAAGTTTTCCAAAACATAAAAATGTACCTTATCATTTTCTCGTAATTTTTAACCCGTTAAACACGTATGCGCTCGTGTATATTTTATTATGAAAATGGATGTCTCCATTTAATTTGTCTGTAAAACTATTGTTGTCATAGGTAAATGGATATTTTTTCAGGTATAGTCTCACTATTTGGTTTGATTTTTCGGTTTTAAAAATATGTACTCATTTCCAGTATCGCCATTTGTTTATCGATACTTTCCGCACTAGTCGATAAATACCAACGATGTAAGTTTTCCAGGAACGTAAAGTCAGATTGAAATAATTTCTCGTAAATGTTAAGAATTTTTATAATTCCAACGGAATATCATTGTAATGGCATAAAGCTACGTAAAAATTAATATAATATAACCTAATATAATAATGATAACCATAAATTATCTCCAGGATTCCAACTAGCCCACTCCCTTGGAGGTGGTACAGGCTCTGGTATGGGGACACTCCTTCTCAGCAAGATTCGAGAGGAATTCCCTGACAGGATCATGACTACCTTCAGTGTGGTGCCGTCCCCCAAGGTATGCAGGATGGGTTTGGGGGTTCGTATATTGGGTTTTGGGCAAAAGATAACAAAAAAAAAAACAAAGCAAACAAAACCGAATTTGATTGTTAACAATAACTTGATACACAATCCTATACATCAACAAACTGACTTCGATGGTTAACAACAACTCGATACACAATTCTATACAACAACAACCTGACTTCGATGGTTATCGATACACAATTCTATACAACAACAAACTGATTTCGATTGTTAACAACATACTTAATTTTATACAGTATACAACAAGAACTATTTTTTACTTTTTTATGTTTAATCAAAACACATAAAAAGCCTTTCTATCAATAAAAATCCCAAAACTATCGTACTTTTTTATACTAATCTAGCTTCCGCCCGCGGCTTCGCCCGCGTGGTGTTTTGATAAAAGGTAGCCTATGTTCTTTCTCAGGGTCTAAAGATTGTCTGTGCCAAATTTCATCAAAATCGGTCGAGAGATTTAAGCGGGAAAGCGTAACAGACAGACAGAGTTACTTTCGCATTTATAATACATATTATAAATATGTACTCATTTTAAACCTTTGTTCCAAGAAAAAATTGGTTGTCTGTAAAGTCGGTTTACTGACGATAGTTGAACGTGACAACGTCCGATTGTGCTTCTTTGTCGCTCGTTCCGCGCTCTCGCTTGCACTTCAAGCCTTACATGGAACGCCTCAGTGCGAGGTAACGCCGCATGAGTCATGTTTTTTCGTGCGTGCAGCCAGCTCTATCGAATTATAAGACGTTGTCACGTCAAAAAAAAAAAAACAAAAATACTTAGGGTGTATTCCGTTATGCACTGCGACCACTGTAAGGTGTGACGTCAATTCAGTATACTGTGAAGCCGTTCCTTTATAGCCAGTTATACTGGTTACGATTTAAAACGGAACGCAATCCAGTATACTGTCAGCCGCATTTTTTGACGCAGCATTCAAATGAGTGTATTAAAGTTTTCTAGAACATAAAAATAAACTGTTTTGGAGTAGTTACTGTCCAATTAAAAATATTTTAATTAATATTAATTGTAAATTGAATTTATAATATAATAAAAGTAAGTACTTTTTCATAAAAAAGAATAAAAAAGAACTTTCAGCTCGTATTGAACATTTTCAACACAGTCTAATAAAGTTAATTTTTGCAATTCTTCCATTGTTTTATTTATTAATCCAAACTAATTACAGAACTTTAAAATTTTCTGATTATACTGTAGCTTTGTATAAGACGTTAGGCACTCGAGTGGTTTTGACTGATCATATTACTTGCTCTGTGGACTGATCACGTGATCAAAGTACTGCGAGTACCTTACCTCGAAAACGCCAGTGCTCACAGTAGAATATGGCGGCGATTAATGACGTCATAAATTTCCCTAGGGTACTGCGGCAGTATACTGGCAGTCCATAACGGAACGAATTTTTCTACAGTGATAGCACTGTGCAGTGGTTGCAGTGTATAACGGAAGACACCCTTATATATATAACAATTTATTTACAGGTATCAGAAGTAGTCTTAGAGCCATACAACGCAACTCTCTCCGTACATCAACTCGTCGAAAACACGGACATGACATTTTGTATAGACAACGAAGCGCTATATAATATCTGCTTCAGGACGTTGAGACTGGCCAGCCCTACGTATGGCGATCTGAATCATTTGATTTCGGTAAGTTTATTTGAATTCACTACTCGCAACTCGTTGTGAGCGTATTTATACTATTAGACGTAACTTTTTTTTTAATAATAAATATAAATATTTCGGGACAATTTTCACACACGGCACAATCTGATCCCATACTGATCTACATTTGATCCATGGCGCATTCGTACGAATCGTGTCTAGGGGCTCGGACGTTGTTTATACGACGTTCGACCCAACTACCCTCACTTTGCTAATAGTCGTTGACTTGCTGCGATTTGTTATCAACTACCTACATCAATTTACATTTAGGTAGCTGTGTAGAATCGCAGTATATTCTTATTACATTCAAACTAATATTTAACCCGGCCTCGCGTGTAATTTCTTATAATACATTATATTATAGGGATCGTTCAAGTATTGCGTAACGCAATTTTTTAAGATTTTTGTATGTGTGCGTACTTATATCAGGATGAAGAACTAGTATGGCCTAGCCTAAACTGATTTATCCTATTGGTCTTAGGACGAACTAGTTTAGCCTAGGCAAAACTAGTATGTCCTGAAATCGGGTTTGGCCGATAACAGAAGGGTAAGGTATATTGACGTCGATCGATAGTTTCTACCAGACCAATGAGTTCGATGGATTGTAAATCATTACCATTAGTACAACTTCGATCGATTGGTCAATTACATATTATGTTCAATGATCACCGAAAATCGGTGCTGCGACGTTTTTTACGTCACAGATGTTCACCGAGTGATTTCCCCTTTTAATGGCATCATGCTTCACAGACTACACACACACACATCAATGTGTATTTTTTAATACCATTTAAGTATTTTTAATAGGTATTGTGTTCGTAATGTCCTTGTGGGGATATGTACTATTGAATAAACGTTTTTCTTTCTTTCTTTCTAATATTTTTTATACACTATTCACTTCATAATAACATTTATAACATATTTATAATATCATATTTACAGTTGACAATGTCAGGTGTAACAACATGTCTTCGCTTCCCGGGACAATTGAACGCAGATCTACGCAAGTTAGCTGTTAACATGGTGCCCTTCCCGAGATTACACTTCTTTATGCCTGGTAATTATTATTATCTTTAACTTCTGTTTATAATTAACACTAGCTGTGCTGTGCGGTTTTACCCGCATGGCTCCGCTCCTGTTGGTCTTAGCGTAATGATATATAGCCTATAGCTTTCCTCGATAAATAAAGGGCTATCGAACACAGAATTTTCCAAATCGGTCCAGTAGTTCCTGAGATTAGCGCGTTCAAACAAACATGTTAATTCAACTTTATAAAAATTTTACTTTAAATGCGATGATTTCTAGCATGGGCTACAGAAATGCCCCATTCCATGCATGCTAGCCCATGCTAGAAATGCATTCATGCTAGCCCATGCTAGAAATGCATTCATGCTAGCCCATGCTAGAAATGCATTCATGCTAGCCCATGCTAGAAATGCATTCATGCTAGCCCATGCTAGAAATGCATTCATGCTAGCCCATGCTAGAAATGCATGAATTCTAGCCCATGCTAGAAATGCATGCATGCTAGCCAATGCTAGAAATGCATGCATGCTAGCCCATGCTAGAAATTCATTCATGCTAGCCCATACTAGAAATGCATTCATGCTAGCCCATGCTAGAAATGCATGAATTCTAGCCCATGCTAGAAATGCATGCATGCTAGCCAATGCTAGAAATGCATGCATGCTAGCCCATGCTAGAAATGCATGCATGCTAGCCCATGCTAGAAATGCATGCATGCTAGCCCATGCTAGAAATGCATGCGTGGGCAAGAAATCAGCGCTGCTTGAGACTTCTTTTTAGGGTTAAAATAAGTTTTATGAAACAATTTTCTTTTCCAGGATTCGCTCCATTGACCGCAAGAAACTCTTTCGACTACAGACCTCAAAACGTGTCGGAGCTAATGAGCCAAGTAAGTGACATAATATTCATTTTTTTTAGAAATGTAAAAAAAAATATAAAGTCCTGTGTTGGTTTGTTTGTTCAATCACTTTAAACGCGCTTGTATTAGCTTCACTTGTGTGTAACTGAGTCATTTAATTCAAATTCTAATTCATTTATTAGTGGTCGCGCCAATATAAAATATACGTAAATATATTCTCGATATGAAAGTGGACTGTATTTAGATCTACGTGGTGTCAGCAAAGAGGGATAGACAGGATCATACGGCACATACCTCGTCGGAGGGAGTAGCGTCCAGAACACACGCGCCGCCACGCGGTCAGGGTCCTCCAGCTCGCGGCGGGCACGAACGGCGTCCAGTCTCACACTCCACACAAACACACACGCGGCGGTGAGCGCGACCAAGGGCCGGGTAACGGGACACCCCGGTGATGTTACAAGGGCACAATGCCTGATGATCTAGAGAGCCTCGTGGAAGCTCTCCGGCGGTGGCCGAGTCCCGAACCTCGCGAAGGAACGGAGCGAACCCGACTGACTGCAGCGACAAGCACGTCGCGTTCACGTCTTATTGGACGTGTCACGTGGTTAGTGACCACGCGATGATTGGTTGTGCTCGTATGTAGGGAAGGATGAAGGAACACACCACAAACAATAAACGTTTAATTTCTACATTTACTATTTTAATTATATTGGCGTTACCATATCCACCCGCCCTAAATGGGTCACCATTTAAAACCAATCATAAGATACAGCGAAAAACTATGACTCTAGGATCGCATAATGCGCGCGGGTTGATAAAGGTCCTAAGAGCCACGGCGGTAATATAAATAACAAGTTCTATGGCTCTAGGAGCGCAAAATGCGAGCGGGATAATAAAAAATCCTAAAAGTCACGGCGGAAATATAACTAACTAATTCTATGACTCTAGGATCGCGTAATGCGAGCGGTGTATAAAATTCCTAAAGTCACGGCGGTATTACAACTAACAAATTCTATGACTCTAGGATCGCGTAAAGCGAGCGGGGTATAAAAAATTCCTAAAGTCACGGCGGTATTATAACTAAGAAATTATAAACGAAAGCGGTGCAAAACTTAAAATTAAACTTAACTAACTGCGATAATATACTAATGCGATATAACTATTGTCTTGGAAGCGGACATAAACGAACGACCGGGCGAAGGTAAGTTCCCTTGGCGGTTCTAACTGTACAAACGCGCGCGACGTCGTCCTTTGAATGATGTACTTTCTCTACGACGGCTAAAGGCCAGGTTAGGGGCGGTGCATTATCATTTATTACAACCACGACCGTTCCAGGAGTAATAGGTGTCGAAGGCGTATTCCATTTCTGCCTAACCTGCAAACCGTGTAAGTTTTCCATTCTCCAACGTTTCCAAAACGACTGAACTAACTTGTCCAGTAGCGAATGCCTATCAAGCAAACTGACGTGATCAGATTTGACTTGCGGCGCGGGTAATGATAATAAAGGCGCGGTAATTAAAATAACACGAAACAAATGCGTTATAATATTTATATATTTAATATGATAATAGTCAATGATCATGATAATTATGTGATCATTGCGCGGTAATATCACTGGAAGCTTATGTGCATATTCCAGGGCGGAATCGCTTAGACGTCCGATAAGGATAAGTCTGTTGCGAATAAAAGGCTTCAAGCGGTTGAAAGCCTGTGAATAAAATTTATAAAAGAGTATATTATAATACTCCTCTGCAAAATATTTATTTTGCAGGGCGGGAATAATTTTATTCTCAGCGAAATTAGGTTCCTCTACGGTCATCATAACACCGCGGCGGGTTAATAATATAAGGAACCTATAAATATAAAATACACGACGCGACGAGACGCGAAGGGCGGTATCGTATAAAGCGCAATGCTTTATAGGCGGGCACACAGTGTGCACTAATAATTTTCGTTCGGGAATGTCTGCAATAGACTCACCATCGAGACTCCTAAGAGGCCAATCAGATGGGTCCGAACGAGCCCACTGGGGTCCGTGGAACCACAGAGGGTGCGGTACGAGATTTTGTGGCGTAATACCACGCGAAAGAATGACAGCGGGAATTTCAATACCAGAAACATGGTAGAAATTATCTGATGGGATGTTATACGCGACTGTGGGAGCAGCGAAGCCCATCATGTCCCACAGACGGGCGGTAATTGACAAGATGGAGTGCTTAGTGCACATCACATCGGCGGGAGCGGTAATTTTAAAATAAAAACAATCATGAACAGTAGACCAATGCAGACAAAATAATTTATGTTGCACGGTCTTATCAAACTCCACCGCGGAGGGTAAAAGTTTGTGCGAAGCGGGAAGATTATCTAACACATTTTTACTATTACTATTCCATTTAACTAGATCCCACTGAGCTCCCTTAAACAAATCGATGAGCGGCTGCGACGCGGAAACTGCTTCACATTCCGTGAGAATAGAGAAGGCGATATCATCCTCATACAACGAGGAAGACGCAATGCCACTCGCGAGCGGATATTTCGCGCCGTCATCTTCTACGAGCTGTCTTACCGTGCGCAGTGCATGATAAGGACTAGACTTGATGCCGAAGCAAACTCGATTAAATTGATAAAGAAGTAGCGGATCCTGCGGGCTGAAACGATATAAAAAACATTGAAAACGACGATCAAACTCACGCACGAATATCTGCAGAAACTGTTGGCGGCAATCGGCGGTCATGGCAATCGCGTGGAGACGAAAACCTAAAATTATTGTAAACAAATTGCCTTGTAAATTCGGTCCAACATGCAGAAGGTCATTCAACGAACGCTGGCTTCCAGAAGTTGGCATGCTAGCATCTAAAACCATGCGCAGCTTAGTCGACGATTTATCCTCGCGCAGAACAGCGTGATGCGGTATAATATAAATAGGTGTAGGGTCACGCGGATCATACGGAGGCGCGGGTGAAATATAATTTTTCGTTAGATAATCTTTTATGACGTCATCATATGCCAACCTTAATTTAGGTGAAGCCTGTAGCTTTCTTTCGAGGCACATGAAACGCTTGCGGGCAATATTAAATGAGTCACCGAGAGTGTAGAAATCATCCTTAAATGGAAACGAAACAATATATCTGCCACTCACGGGGTCGCGGGTTGTAGTTAATTTATAATATTCTTCACATTCAACATCATCGGGATGTTGAACGGGCGGTGCGGTAGGAAGCTCCTCGAGCTCCCAGAAACGCCTGACTAATGAGTCAATAGCGGCGGTCTCTTGAACGTGACAACACGTCAAGGGCGGTTTATGTATGTTAGGTATGGTGGGTACTGAACCCATTATTACATAGCCTAACACCGTGCGCAATGCAGCGGGTGCCGACGAGTCATGAGATGCATGAACTACGTCGGGGAGAAGCAGATGAGGGAACAGAGAAGCACCGATTAATAAATCGATTTTATTTGGCGTACCAAAACTCTCATCTGCGAGCGGTAAATGCGAAATATGCGATAAGACAGAAGTGTCTATAACAGCGGTAGGTAGTAAATCCGTAACATGATCAACAACTAGCGGTGAAATATTAAAAGATATGTTGTTGTCAAGACGCGAATAAAATTTTATATTTACGGAATTGCTATTTACAATTTTTTCTGAACCACCGAACCCCTTAATAATAGTACGTTCGGTTTTCTGCGGTTTAATACCTAAACGTTCACAACATTCATTCGTAATGAAGTGACTTTGCGAAGCGGAATCTAAAAGCGCGCGAATAACAAGCCGTTCGCCTTTACAATTATAAGATACGACTTCAGCGGTTGATAATAAAATAGTACATTGTTTATTCGCGGGCGCGTTGCATTGAAATGCGTTATCAGTATCAGCTGTATAGCTAGCGGTACATAGCGCAATGTCGGAGCGGACGCACTCGCCCGACGCGGACGGCGCAGGCAACGGCGGTGTGCTGCGCGGCGGGGGGTGAGACGCAGGCGCGGGAATGGACGATTCGCGTTTCAAATGTAACAGCGTATGATGTTTTAATTTACAAATGCGGCAATTAGAATTAGACGAACAACTAGAAACTCGATGTTTAATACTGAGACAATTTATACACGCGTTTCTATCCTTTACGTATTTTAAACGTTCCTGCGGACTCATTTTATGAAAACTTGAACATTTAAATAAATGTTGATGCGTAATATTTGTACAAAGACAACTAGCGGAATCAGCGGTTGTTACGTAAGACTGATACGTCTTAGGCGGTGCGGAAGAAGTATTATTTGAACTGCGGTTATAATTATTATTCTTTCGAGGCGGATTATTTATTCCCGAATTTGTGGAAGGATGAATGCGTTCTAATACCTTCGCACGAGTTTGAATAAATTGAACTAAGTTATCAAAAGTGGGCATTTCACTACCAAACTTAGTCTCGAAAGCGCGAACAGTATCTGAGTCTAACTTCTTCAACGCGATATGAACAATCATTAAATCTGTAATATTATCTAACTTTATATTCTGTAAGGCGCGCACTGCGCTAATAAAGTTATCTGTAAATAAATCAAAGTTTGTTGCGGACGGAGAATGCAAAGGTTTAAAATCAAACATTTGATTTAAATACGCGGAAACCAACATACGTTTATCATCATATATTTATTTTTTAAAGTTTGTAAAATTAAATTATAATTTTCAGCGGAGGGGGTTATACCAGCTATAACAGTTGTGGCCTTCCCCGTTAATTTACCTAGTAAATAATATAAACGCTCGGCATCTGTAAGGCCGGGATTGTTATGAACAACTGATTCAAAATTCGAAAGAAACAGCGGAAATGAGCGAATATCACCCGAAAATGGTACTAATTCGATAGGCGGTAATTTAGGCCTATTTTTATGCAAATTATTAATATCTCCGTGTGACGGACTTGGTTGCGAATATTGCGATTTAATTCTTTTAATCCTGCTATATAAAGACTCGAATGCAACGAGGCTTTTATAATCAGGTTTCGCGGTAGGTGTTAATAATAATAAGCGAGTATTGTATTCGTCTAAACACTGTTTATAATCATCGCGTAATGATTCTACCTGCGCGGACTCGTCAAGGAAACTTTCCATAAGCGCAGCGTTGTTTTGAATGTTCAAAGACAAATCATAAATTCTTTGCACCATTTCGAATAGAATTTCGCGTTTAGCTAATAACATGGATAACTGCGAATCATTTATATCTTCCGAATCATTAACATCCGAAGCGTCACTATCAGGTAACTTAGTCATTTTCTTAGGCGGCATTTTTAATAACAAAAGTATATATTCAAACAGAGAATGTTACAATACAAGTTACAATAACAAGTAATACGACTAAATAAAGTAGGTCAGCGACGCAAGCGTAATATGAACCGAGTATGAATTTTCAATATGGTCGGATTATAACAGCGGATCGCGGAATGACCTAGTTAACGTTATAAATT
This sequence comes from Colias philodice, assembly GCF_061535455.1. Lineage (NCBI taxonomy): Eukaryota > Metazoa > Arthropoda > Insecta > Lepidoptera > Pieridae > Colias > Colias philodice. The sequence goes on from NC_143116.1 coordinate 3,167,123, forward strand.
TCGAGCGCGGGTAGCGGATAAATAAATATGATGAAATATGTTCGATTTATAATGATTTTAGCGTTATAACTGCGGATAAACGATATGAATATAGTTTTAATTAACTATTTTAATAATAATATACGCGTAACTTAATGTTACGGGCGGAATAAAATATATTTTAAGCAAAAATAATAGATGACGCAATGTCGATCTATGCGGTTATAGTTATTTCACAATGAATGTACTATTAAATCACTTATTAGGGCCTACAATGAGTATCCTAATAAGGGCGGGTTTAAAATATATTTTATATGAATAGTAGAAGACGCATTGTCGTTCTATTATATGCGGTATATTAAATAGTATTTCGCATTGAAGATACTACTAATCGCTTATTAGGGCCTACACAATGAGTATCCTAACAAGGGCGGTGGAATCATCAGGTATTTATACGGAATGACCAAACAATGGTTACTATCCGGGTCGAAGGTACCACTCAATGGTCGCGCCAATATAAAATATACGTAAATATATTCTCGATATGAAAGTGGACTGTATTTAGATCTACGTGGTGTCAGCAAAGAGGGATAGACAGGATCATACGGCACATACCTCGTCGGAGGGAGTAGCGTCCAGAACACACGCGCCGCCACGCGGTCAGGGTCCTCCAGCTCGCGGCGGGCACGAACGGCGTCCAGTCTCACACTCCACACAAACACACACGCGGCGGTGAGCGCGACCAAGGGCCGGGTAACGGGACACCCCGGTGATGTTACAAGGGCACAATGCCTGATGATCTAGAGAGCCTCGTGGAAGCTCTCCGGCGGTGGCCGAGTCCCGAACCTCGCGAAGGAACGGAGCGAACCCGACTGACTGCAGCGACAAGCACGTCGCGTTCACGTCTTATTGGACGTGTCACGTGGTTAGTGACCACGCGATGATTGGTTGTGCTCGTATGTAGGGAAGGATGAAGGAACACACCACAAACAATAAACGTTTAATTTCTACATTTACTATTTTAATTATATTGGCGTTACCAATTAGTAACTAGCTTTCCGCCCGCGGCTTCGCCCGCGTTTTCAAAGAAAAACCCGTTCCCGTAGGATTTCCGGGATAAAACCTATCCTATGTCCTTTCTCGGGTATCAAAATATCTCTATACCAAATTTCATGCAAATTGGTTCAGTAGTTAAGGCGTGATTGAGTAACAGACAGACAGACATAGTTACATTCGCATTTATAGTATCAGTATGGATTTCTCATAGATCATAGGTCATAGATTATTAGAACCGCCTTGATCACCTGTAGACTCGATTTTGACCTACTATAACGGACATATTTTGACCTACTATAACGGACATATTTTGACCTACTATAACGGACATATTTTGACCTACTATAACGGACATATTTTGACCTACTATAACGGACATATTTTGACCTACTATAACGGACATATTTTGACCTACTATAACGGACATATTAAACTTTGTACACTTATCAAGGATCGGTTTCACCGAATACGAATATTCGGTACAGCTAGATACCTATATTTTGCATTAAGTTATTATCTTATTACCAACCAACTTTAATTGAAAATAAAGCTTCAGTGACAGAAATCAGAAAGCTACACTCTAAAATACGATAATATACGGGTCTTAACAGTAAAAACTTTGAGTATCAATTTGCCGAATGTGATTCAGCCGAATATTCGGTAAAGTATGCCGAATACCGAATATAAAACGAATATTCGGCCCATCTATACTAATATTATAAATGCGAAAGTAACTCTGTCTGTCTGTCTGTCTGTTACTCAATCACGCCTTAACTACTGAACCAATTTGCATGAAATTTGGTATAGAGATATTTTGATACCCGAGAAAGGATATAGGATAGGTTTTATCCCGGAAATCTTACGGGAACGGGTTTTTCTTTGAAAACACGGGCGAAGCCGCGGGCGGAAAGCTAGTCTATAATAATTAATTAATTTGTCAAGATGTTCAACCCGGGCAACATGATGACCGCGTGCGACCCCCGTCACGGGCGCTACCTGACCGTGGCGACCATGTTCCGTGGGCACATGTCCATGCGGGACGTGGACGAACAGGTGCTGGCCATACAGAACAAGAACTCCGGGTGAGTGGATATACATCCATACTTCTTATATACAGGGTGTCCCAAAAAGTAGTGATGAACGGAAGCTGGGAGGTAGAGGACCTAGAGAGCTATCCGAATCACCCCCATGTATGTTATGCGATTTTTCGTATTTTCGGAGTTATGACATTTTTTTCAATTTTTCATCTATCGCGGAGTACGATGAGATTTTTATTTATGGTGACGTGACTTATTGCGCTAGATGCTTGATTTTTTTTTGTGTGGTAAGCTGAAAGATAGGCCAATTCAGTATGGTAACATTTACTATCGTTAGATCTTCGAATGGAATAAAAAAAGAATTAAATGCCAAGAAAGATAAAATTACCCAGTATGTTCACAACTTCAAGGGCCCATAAAAAAATAAAATCACATAAAAAAAGTTTTCCATTTGGCTTTTAAAAACTCGCTCTATCTATCAGGTAGCTACCCTAAAAATTTCATTTTATTATTCAGAAGGCTTCAATCGAAAAATTGAAATCTAAATGTGGTAAGTGCAAAAATTTTATTAACATGATGATCATTAAAACCAAATTAAAACCCATAAATAGGTGTTTAATTACCAGAAATTTTTAAAATAACCCCGCTGTTGCTCAATGCAAGTGCGACATCACCGTAAAAAGTTGTCTTTTAAATGTCTGAATGCCCTTTTATCATTTTTAATGGTTTCTTCTGCTACTATGAATTTCCAGGTTATTTCGTTCAAATTGTGGCAGTCTCTCGTCTTTGTAGTATCCCCACGGAAAAAAATCAATAGGGTTTATGTCCGGGGACCGTCGAGGCCAGGCTAAAGGGCAAAGATACCCTGAAAGATGGATTGGTCGTTGCAGCCTGCGCATGCGCCGGTGACGCCTGCCTTAAAGCCTGGCCTGCACGGTCCCTCGACCTAAACCCCATTGATTTGTTTCAATGGGGATACTAAAAAGACCTCGGCTACTTGAGAGAATGCTACAATTTGGACGAAATAACCCGGAAATTCATAGTAGCAGAAGAAACCATTAAAAATGATAAAAGGGCATTCAGACATTTAAAAGACAACTTTTTACAGTGATGTCGCACTTGCATTGAGCAACAGCGGGGTTATTTTAAAAATTTCTGGTAATTAAACACCTATTTATGGGTTTTAATTTGGTTTTAATGATCATCATGTTAATAAAATTTTTGCACTTACCACATTTAGATTTCAATTTTTCGATTGAAGCCTTCTGAATAATAAAATGAAATTTTTAGGGTAGCTACCTGATAGATAGAGCGAGTTTTTAAAAGCCAAATGGAAAACTTTTTTTATGTGATTTTATTTTTTTATGGGCCCTTGAAGTTGTGAACATACTGGGTAATTTTATCTTTCTTGGCATTTAATTCTTTTTTTATTCCATTCGAAGATCTAACGATAGTAAATGTTACCATACTGAATTGGCCTATCTTTCAGCTTACCACACAAAAAAAAATCAAGCATCTAGCGCAATAAGTCACGTCACCATAAATAAAAATCTCATCGTACTCAGCGATAGATGAAAAATTGAAAAAAACGTCATAACTCCGAAAATACGAAAAATCGCATAATATACATGGGGGTGATTCGGATAGCCCTTTAGGTCCTCTACCTCCCAGCTTCCGTTCATCACTACTTTTTGGGACACCCTGTATAATACTAGCGGTCCGCCCCGGATTCGCCCGTGGTACATATGAAAAATAGATGTTGGCCGATTCTCAGACTTACCCGGTATGCACAGAAAATTTCATGAGAATCGGTCCACCCGTTTCGGAGGAGTATGCAGACTAACATTGTGACATGAGAATTTTATATATAAGATTATATATAAGAAGATGAATCGCAAAATGTGTTGGTAAGCGCATAACTCGAGAACGGCTGAACCGATTTCGATAATTCTTTTTTTATTATATTCCTTGAAGTACGAAGATGGTTCTTATGTAGAGAAAACGTAAATATTATGTACCACGGGCGAAGCCGGGACGGACCGCTAGTAATATTATAAATGCGAAAGTAACTCTGTCTGTCTGTCTGTTACTCAATCACGCCTAAACTACTGAACCAATTTCATGAAATTTGGTATGGAGATATTTTGATACCCGAGAAAGGACATAGGCCACTTTTTATCCCGGGAAAATGACCCAATCCCGGAAATCCCACGGGAACGGGAATAAGCGGGTTTTTCTTTAACTGCAATATGACTGTATTAACTATTTGACTATTGACTATCTTCTTGTATGTACAAATACTACTGTTACTTCAATTATTCAGTTATTATACTAATGTTAAATCATAAGGAATACGAAAAATAAAATTTTGTTTAGTGTTAATAATTATCTATATAAATATTTATTTAAAATTATATATGTATGTTTATCAGCCATCTGGTTTCCATAACACAAGCGAAAGCTCAGTATGGAATCAGATCGTGCCGTGTGTGAAAATTGTCCTGAAATATTTATATTTTACTATGTAGTGTTTTTTTTTCTTACAGATACTTCGTAGAATGGATTCCAAATAACCTCAAGGTTTCTGTATGCGATGTCCCGCCGGCCGGACTCAAGATGGCCGCCACATTCATTGGCAATACTACAGCTATACAAGAGATATTTAAACGTATTTCTGAACAGTTTACAGCTATGTTTAGGAGACGGGTAAGTTAAAATCAATCTATGTATATAAAAATGAAACCCGTTTTCCTTGGTCACGCGTGAACGGGTGGACCGATTTTGATAATTCTTTTTTCATAATATTCCTTGAAGTACGAGGATGGTTCTTATGTAGAGAAAACGTAAATGAAGCCGGGGCGGACCGCTAGTGGCATTATAATTTACTAGCTGTGCTCCGCGGTTTCACTCGCACTGCTCCGCTCCTGCTGGTCTTAGCGAGATGATATATTATAGCCTATAGCCTTCCTCGATAAATGGGCTATCTAACACCGAAAGAATTTTTCAAATCGCACCAGTAGTTCCTGAGATTAGCGCGTTAAAACAAACAAACAAACTCTTCAGCTATATATAAATTACTATTTTAATATTATAAAGGTGAAGAGTTTGTTTGCACTAGTTTTATATACAACTATATATATAGAAACTATATATAGATATAGATACTAGTGTGCTAAATACTGATTTGCTTAGTTTTTAAATAGAAATAAATAAAATATAACACTAATATTTATTTCCAGGCTTTCCTCCACTGGTATACAGGCGAAGGTATGGATGAAATGGAGTTCACAGAAGCATCTAGCAATATGAACGATTTGATATCTGAATATCAACAATATCAGGTTCGTTTTATATGAATTGACTTTTGACCGGTTGGCTTGGTTGGTAGTGACCAAGCCAGAGGTCGTGGGTTCGATTCCCACCCGGGGCAAATATTTGTGTAATGAATTAAAATAATTATAATATTTTCAAAATTTTTTTCACAGGAGGCCCAAGTTGATGATGAAGAAATCGAATTGGACGATGAAGAAATTGATCAACCACACAACACTAGCGCCATGGTCGACATGGACTAAATAATATTAAAAATCATTCCAAATATCACTGCCGTTAAATAACTATAATTTATATTGACAATAGACCATAAACAAATAAATTAATCAATAAAAAAAATTGTGACTAAACTTCTTTTTTATCTGTAGGTACTACGTTATGTATGTATTTTTTATATAATTTTATGAACGACAACAAATTTAATATTTTAATTTGTTTAAATGTTAATTTTTGTTGACCATTCAACGATCCCTCAAAATTTTATAAATGACAGCTGATAATAAAAAAGTTATTTTTTTTATCCTTTTGGCGGGAATTTAGTAAATATTTCAAATCTTACATATATTATAGAATAAATTCACTTTTGCATTTTCACACTGCTTTAAATTAACTTAAAAAATAAGCCAAAAAATTATTCATTAATAATTTTATTTATACAAGAAAGCTAAGCTTCTAATCCTATTTTTTATAAGTACATTATAAAAAAAAATCGAGTGTCAAAAGACATAAGTTTTTAGAAATTATTTATTCGACTAACCTTTTCCAAGTGTTAAAAAATAAATAGTTTTTTTTATGAACGCTAGTTGATGTAATTACATGATTTTTATTGTTGAAAAACATAATATAAGATATAATGCTTGAATTTAAGAAGTATTAGTGAAATGTAGAACTAATTTTAATCATTTTGTTAATAAACCTTTTGTTATACTTAATGTGTTGTTTCATTTCTTTTTATTTATAACCTGGACAGTATTTTTTATGCTTATGTATTTTGTTTTGTGCTGTTACTATATCTATTTTTGTTAAATTAATTTAAAGTTACGGTAAACTGTAGCAATTACCACATTAAAAACCATATTAAAATTACATTTTTCGTCAAAAACACAATTTACACGTAAGTATTAAATTGGCCTGGAATCAATCTCAAACCTATATTTTAGTAAATGGCACATCTAAATAATAGCTGGTAGTAAAGAATTAATATAAAATCTTTAAGTATTATTTTTTAACTAAGTTTTAGAATTCGGTTATTTTTAACGCACCTAGAAATTTTTATTTGCATACACCTATGCTCTGAGCGAAAGATCGCGCATCATTTTGTCTATATTTTTACACGCTTTATATAAGCTTCACCTGTATGTTTGTAACCGACTTCTTTGGGCGCGATTTTGACCCACTTTAAACGGCCAGATTTCGTTCAAACTTTGTAGATTTATTGAGGACCGATGACAATACACTAATTTGATAAAATAAATAATAGTTTAAAAAAATAAAAAACACGCTTTTTATAGAAAACCGAACTAAAAGCGTGTTTTTTAGTTTTTTTAAGCTATTATTATTATCTAGCCTAATAGCAGTTGTAAATTGTAATAGAAACCGAGGCGATCTCGGTCATGCACTAGTCAGGTTTTAATAAAATAACATCGTTTACAGAACTGTGAAAAATTTCTCTATTTTTAAAAGCTCAGCGAAAGATCCTGCATCGCTTTCGTTAATTTTTATTTTATTTTATTATCTAGCCTAATAACAGTTCTAACGGAAAACAAGACGATCTCGATGGTGCAGTGTGCACTAGTCAGGTATAGCTTTCTGGAAACGTTAGTTTAGTTTAGGTAAGGTTTCTGAAAAGTTAGGTTTTTGTCAAAGTTTTTGGTTAGGTTAGGTTTTTAATAATTTTTTTAGACATTTCTCGTTTTATTTTAAAAAATTTATTATGGCCATTTTACTCATTAGGTTAAGTACTTTCGATATCAGTTTAAAGTTTTTTGATATCTGCAATAGTTACGGAATAATCGCCTGTGCACACTTAACGATTACACCCTGTATATATGTATTGTCAAATATATCGTTTTGTTTTGCGCCCGATACAATCAATGACTCGAATTAGTATATTTTTTAGGGCCGATTTTTCAATGCTTGGTTAAAACTTATCCGTCCAATAAAGTATTAGGTACGCGATAATATTAAAATATCCCGTAAAATGTCAAATGCGGGCAATTAGAATACGTTTTTAAAATGGTAGTTTTATACATTACTAGCGGTCCGCCCGTGGTACATAATATTTACGTTTTCTCTACATAAGAACTATCCTCGTACTTCAAGGAATATAATAAAAAAAGAATTATCGAAATCGGTTCAGCCGTTCTCGAGTTATGCGCTTACCAACACATTTTGCGATTCATTTTTATATATAAGACATTATTCAGCCCATAATCAACTAGCTATCTGATTTGAAGTTGGTAATATGGGTGGTAAAGAAAATAAAAACCACAATTAAATAATACAAAATTATTTATTTCACTCAATACAAACTTACTAAAATTCATACAATAATTTATCCAGCATCTTTCATACATTATGCATACATCTTACATGTCTACTTAAAAGTTACATAACGGCTGTATCGATTTTGGTGAAAATTTGTGAAAATATAGCAATAATCTATATCTAACTTTTATGTATAATAGGAAACACTGTCATGTACTTTTTATAAAAAGGCTTGAGGCATCCTTACTATATACAAAAATACTAGCTGCGCCCTGCGGTTTCACCCGCGTGGCTTCGCTCCTGTTGGTCTTAACGTGATGATACAGCAGATTAGTATAGATATTACAAATGCGAATGTGTGTTTGTTTGTCTTTCTGTCCAGTCGCAACGGAGCGATTTTATATTATTTTTGTGTCTGGAACGATATAGGCATATTTTTACCACGGTGAAACATTTCATTCCCATGGTACTTTTATTTGATTAAACAGTCGGATAATTGCAATATCTATACTAATATTATAAAGCCGAAGAGTGTGTTTGTATGAACGCGCTAATCTCAGGAACTACTGGTCCGATTTGAAAAATTAATTCGGTGTTAGATAGTCCATTTATCGAGGAAGGCTATAGGCTATATATTACCTCGCTAAGACCAACAGGAGCGGAGCACTGCGGGTAAAACCGCGGAGAACAGTTAGTTAATAGTAATAATAACCAAAATAAATGACTATAATGAGTATTAACCGTGACATAATATACATATAATGCAATTCAACTAAGAATACGATCACCAATGTCCTTTATGTGTCAAATGTAGAAAAAGAGCGCCGAGCACACGTGTAAGAAGTGAAACTTCTTTGGCAAGATTTGACAAAATCGTCGCTTTACTCTATGACGTGACGCGACCTCGAAATTTTACTCTCAACGAGCCCAAATCGAATGAGTGATCGATTTTTTTATATTTTAAAAATATTTAAATATCATTAAGATCATTTATAATCCTGTATTAAGTGTGCAATAAAGTATTTTTCATTTCATTCATTTCTTCATTCAAAGGAATCTTGCCAAAGAAGTTCCACTTCTGACACGTGTGCTCGGCACACACGTTTCATTTTATACACGTTTCGTTTTCATTTTATCAATATTTAAAGCATATATAAAGCTTATATGAGCTATAAAACTAAATTAAATCACATTTTCAAATTATAATACATAGGTTTGTCAATAATAGAGTTTATTTCTGATAATTTCGGATCACACGGCGCCCATATTGCTTGACTTGGGTCCATTTCGCTTGGCATTGCTTGATTCTGTAGTGGACCCTGAAATTGGAATAATTTTATTTATTTATTTATGATTAAATTCAAACTCAAACTTAATTTTATTAAACTCAAACTCAAACATTTATTTATTAAATTAGACTTCTTCGCCCGTGGTACATATTTCGCAATAAAAGGTAGCCTATGTTCTTTCTCAGGGTCTAAAGATTGTCTGTGCCAAATTTCATCAAAAACGGTTGGGAAAGCGTAACAGACAGACAGAGTTACTTTTACATTATAATATTAGTAGGGACAGCATTTATAATATTAGTAGGGATATGAATTAAATTAGAATTACAATATACATGTCGGAGACGGTCAATAGCGCGGATGTAAAACGACTCGAAGCACGAGTTCAGGGAGGTGGCAGCACAGTGAAGTTGGCGGCTTACTTCATGCTTGTACCGGGTCGAGCCGGTGAAGGCTCGCCCTCGGGACGGCACTTCACATTCGAACATCGAAGAGTTCGGACCTTCCACTACTAGGAACTGTTAACCTTTTCTTTGCTAGTGTTTAATTTAAATGTGTAACGTAACGGTTATTAAAAGTGATTGTATTTAAAGTGATTGTATTAAAAATGACTGTATTGTAAAACTGACATGATTAAAAAGAGCAACTATGGAGTTTCTTGCCGGTTCTTCTCTGTAGATACTGCTTTCCGAATCGGTGGTAAATAAAGAAATGATTGAGTTTGAGGTGTTTCTTTGCTCGATTACCCAACGCAACGCCCACAGCTTGAAAATAGATTCACAATCTACACCTTTCTACGACATACATATATCATTTAACAACCATGAACACATTTTCAAACCATATACAGAAATATTTATTAACTACTCATGTAAAAAATATGTTATGACATATTCAAAAGTGTATAAGAAGTCTAATTGAATAAATATTTGAGTTTGAGTTTTCCAAAGAAGTTTCACTTCTGAAACGTGTGTTTGAGTTTTTTTATCGTAAGTCGTTCGTGTTTTTTTATCTCTAAACGTTAAAATTAATTTAATTAACATATTGTATAAATCATTCCTTACTAAATACTGTTTCAAATCTTAAATTCAATAAACATATAAATATTCGTATGCCAATTTGTTGTCTAATTGTGCTGTCGTCACATCCTACTATTATTATAAATGCGAAAGTTTGTGAGGATGTGTGTGTGTGTTTGTTACTCTTTCACGCAAACACTACTGAACCGATTACAATGAAATTTAGCACACATATAGAGGGTAACTTGGATTAACACATATGTTAGGTTTTATCCCGGAAATCCCACAACTATGCGGGTTTTTCTTTGAAAACGCGGGCGAAGTCGCGGGTGGAAAGCTAGTAAATTATATATAGTATAAAAACTTTGTAACCACAATTCTGACAAATAAATTTTCATTAAAAATCCTCACCTTATCCCTCCTTTTCCCCCTACTCCGTTTCGGCCACGGTTTCTTGAGATGCACATAAGTAATATGCGCTCGTTTCTCGCTCGCATGTTTGAAGGATTTTCCGCACATTTCGCATTTGTACGGGCGAAGGCCTGTGTGTATCTGTTGTATAGAAATAGTCTATATTATTAACAAAACCTTTGTAACCTTTTTCATAATATTATTATACTAATCACTGCATAGTATAAAACAAAGTCGCTTTCTATGTCCCTATGTCCCTATGTATGCTTAAATCTTTATAACTACGCAACGGATTTTGATGCGGTTTTATTAATAGATAGAGTGATTCAAGAGGAAGGTTTTAGTATATAATTTATTAGGTTTTAGACAAAGCGGGCGAAGCCGCGGGCGGTAAGCGGTTTATATCTATAACTAACTGCACTTCGCGGTTTCACCCGCGTGGCTCCGCTCCTGTTGGTCTTAGCGTGATGATATATAGCCTATAGCCTTCCTAGATAAATGGGCTATCTTACACCGAAATAATTTTTCAAATCAGACCAGTAGTTCCCGAGATTGACTACAGGCCCATGTTGAAAAAATTATGGGTCATTTGACCCACCACCTGACCTATCTAGTATGATATAAGAGCATAAAATAATAAGATTCAGCACTATGACGTCACTTGTAAGCTGTCCACCTGAGTGCAGATGAGAATTCGAAGGTTCAGGTAGAGATTTTCTCCCCTTGTCTCCATGATTTTTGTACGGCGTTGCGGAATAATTGATTAAAAGTAGTATAGAAATCTCGGAGCAATTAACAAGCCTGGAGAAGTAACAATTAATTGAACGTTTCTTATATAGTGGCTCTCTTTTATTCAATACCCTAATTAATGCGATAGAAAGAGACAACACACTGTTATCGGCTTGGCATTCAAATCCACATGTAGCCACTTTTTGTTCTAAAAAGGTAGTGCTTGCCACTTTATCGAATACTAAAATATCGATAATTAAAAAAATTAAGTTATAAAATTGCTTGAAGATAATTTAAGATTCTTTTAATTTTGAATTATGGATAGGTAATTCCAAATTTTCAGATTCGTTTAATTTGGAATTATTCATTTACGATGCGTATTGCATTGTATGGTAGTGGTATTTATAAAAAAATATTATTAGGTATTTCGGTTTAGGTTGTTTTTTATGGTTTCGTAAAAAGGTACGTATTTTTTCCTGTTTTCATAGATTCATTCATAGAATTATACGGAACCCTTCGTGCGCGAATCTGACTTCCACCTGGTTGATCTTTTTACAAATCAATAATCGTATCCTACTAATATTATAAAAGCAAAAATATATAAGAATGGACATTTGATATTCTTTCACGTAAAAACTACTGAATGAGTTTTTATGGAACTTTACAATCATACATATTATATATTATAGATTAAACATCAGAATAACATATAGGCTACAATTTACCGCGGGAAAATAACTCATTCCCACAGGAAAAAATTGGTAAAAGTTTAAAATAAATTGTTTCAAATAAAACAAATAAAATTTAAAAATTTTTTTACAACATTTTATTTCGATACTTAATTAACAAATTACAATATTTATTATTTAAAATAGATGCCACCTTAAACTTGTGGCACAGCATCTCTGCAAAGCACTTTACGTTTCTTCCCGTCTGATTCGAAATGATTTGAACAAGGCCGAGAATGTTTTGAAGGCTTCCAATTTTCCCTGTGCTATAGCTTTAACCCAAACATCTTTTAATTTTTCTCAAGCCAGAAACCTGCAAATAACAATAAAATCCATACTTAAATACCTTTTTTTTCTCGTAACCTAAAGCAGTCATTATCAATGAAGTAGTTCGTACCTACTCAAGTATCGATAATTGCACAACACTATGGAAGTTATATTTTGCATTTTTTCTAAATACTAAGCTGATTATGATTTCATTTCAATGATTACGGTTAGATAAAACATAGATGATTATGAAAATAATGTAAATTAACTTATTTATAATACAATTAACAAAAAAATTGATCAAAACACTAACCTGTGAAAAGACAAATTCCAATCTTCATCCGATTTCCCAGTACTACGGCTTTTACAGCCGTGAACAACACAAGCCATGACGTAATCTTTAGTAAATTATCTTTTCAGAAAATAACATAAGAAACTAGAAAACATGTTTTTCACTTCAAAAACATTAATTAAAATCACCATGCGTTAGTGACCAGACTGGTCACTGAAACAAATTTCAATGGCTACATGTCATTTCAAACTGTCGAACTGACATATATCTGTCCTCTTTTTTCGCATGACATTTTGCCATAAGCCAAAAAGGCCAAACTAGTGCTTTATTGTTCAATTAATTGTTACTTCTCCAGGCTTGATAATTGCTCCGAGATAGAAATAGTTTGACACAGATGCCGTACAAAATCAAATGACCAAATTTACCCCGGCAACTGTCGAAAAATAAAAATAAATTCCGACTTTGTGGACCACCATTTTTGTACGGCATCTGTGTCATACTATTTCTATACTGCTTTTAATCAATTATTCCGCAACGCCGTACAAAAATCATGGAGACAAGGGGAGAAAATCTCTACCTGAACCTTCGAATTCTCATCTGCACTCAGGTGGACAGCTTACAAGTGACGTCATAGTGCTGAATCTTATTATTTTATGCTCTTATATCATTCTAGATAGGTCAGGTGGTGGGTCAAATGACCCATAATTTTTTCAACATGGGCCTGTAGTCTACATTTTGTATGAAAGAATTTTGGACAGGCGTCGAGACGGCACGCCACGGTTGTGCCAAGGTTGCGTCGCCTTTCCAAAATTATTTCATACGAAATGCCAATAGCGCACCCGATGCCCGCCGGCAGCGCGCCGCTTGTATATGTCCCGCGCCTAAGGCCGGCTAAGGCCGGTTGCAGAGCTTCACCGACCATCAGTGCGTACGTCAGTCGCGCTTGTCATATGTATGGAAATTCGCGTGCGTATGGTCGATCTAGCTATGAACGGTTTTATGAATTTCCATACATATGACAAGCGCGACTGACGTACGCACTGATGGTCAGTTGCAACCGGCCTATATATCATCACGCCAAGACCAACAGGAGCGGAGCAATGCGGGTGAAACCGCGTGGCACAGCCAGTATAATAAATAAATAAATAAATAAATATTATAGGACATTATTACACAAATCGACCTAGTCCCACAGTAAGCTCAATTAAGGCTTGTGTTGTGGGTACTAGGCGACGATAAATATAATATTTAATAAATACATATATAGATAATAACACCCAGACCCAAGAACAAATAATTGAGTTCATCACACAAATATTTGCCCTGACCGGGGATCGAACCCGGGACCGTCGGCTCAGTAGGCAGTTACTTGACCACTGCGCCAACCGCGTCGTCAATAATGAATAATGAATAAATGTAGCCGTGTATAGTGTATATACTCACAAACATATGCCGCTGACAGTTGCTATGCGTGCTGAAGCTCTTGCCGCACAGTGCGCAAGTGTACGCAGATCTCTCCGCACTATGCACACGGCCATGTGCGACCAAACGTTGTCGCATACGGAACGATTTGCCGCACAGTGTGCAGGAAAACGGACGTTCGCCGGTGTGCACCCAGCGGTGGTCTTTGAGGAGGGCGTGGCTCTGGTAACGAAAAAAAACTCAAACTCAAACATTTATTTATTCAATTGGACTTCTTCTAGAAGCACTTTTGAAACGTCATTACATATTTTTAACATTTACCACCGATTCGGCAAGCAGTATCTACGGAGAAGAATTGGCAAGAAACTCCATAGTTGCTCTTTTTAATCATATCAGTTTTACAATTTTACAAATTACATATGTAACATCATAATATATTATCATAATATGCCAAAGAACCCTGCCCCCCTAGTCAAGTGGCTTTCTGTTAGCGTAGCGTTCAATAGAATAGACTACGAATGTATGAGATTGACGTAACCTGTAGATACGTTTATCTACAGCCTACGTCAATCTCATACATTCGTAGTCTATTCTATTGAACGCTACGCTAACAGAAAGCCACTTGACTAGGAGGGCTGTGGTTTTTATGCGACAACCCTCCATAGGTTTTTATCGTCCATATATTCCTTAATACTGTAAAATACGCTAATGTTGTTATCCACTCAAAACACCTACCTAAACTAGGTACCTAGGGTATCTAGATACTAGGGCTAAACAAAACTGTGTAACTTTAAAAAATTATTCTTTAATTTTGTAATTGTTAACATAGTTATGAATGTAATTTTAAGGTTTACATGTGGATGATATAATAGGATTAAAATCGATACTAATATTATAAAGAGGAAAAGTTTGTAATTATGTATGTAGGTATGTATTGTTTTCACGCATAAACCTCTTAACCGATTTTGATGAAATTTGGCACAGACAATCTTTAGACCCTGAGAAAGAACATAGGCTACCTTTTATTGCGAAACATGTACCACGGGCGAAGCCGGGGCGGACCGCTAGTAAATAATAAAAACATAACGTGGCGCAAAACTTACTTTCTCAATTTAAAAACTTGTACTTGTGTTAACTAAAACTCTAAAGGATATATAGTACATATAAAATATAACCATTTATTTAATACTAGCTGTGCTCTGCGGTTTTACCCGCATTGCTCCGCTCCTGTTGGTCTTAGCGTGATGATATTATAGCCTTCCTCTATCCAAAACCGAAAGAATTTTTCAAATCGGATCAGTAGTTCCTGAGATTAGCGCGTTCGAACAAACAAACTCTTCAGCTTTATAATATTAGTTTCTATTTGAGTTTGTGTATACCTGAAACATCCGGCCACAAACTTCGCACATACAAGGCGACTTCATGGACGGGTAGTTGGTTCGATTCTTGTCCGGGTGCATTCGTCTGAAGTGACTGTGGTATGCTCTTGAGTCTTCAAGTTGGAGGCCACACTGGGAATAAATTAATAAATGCATAATTTATAAAGCTGAATGAATGAACGAAGGAATGAATGAATGACTTATGTCACATTGGAAATAAATAAATATGAAAAAATATTAACAAAGTAAAAAATATTCAATGAGAGAGAACATAACTGATTGAATAAGTATTTATTTATTTTATTTATTTAACACTTTATAACACATAATATTATTTTTGTAAAATTTAAAATTAAATAATCTCATAGTTACAGCTTTAATAGATGCAACGTGGCGGCCTTATCACTTCAGAGTGATCTCTACCAGGCGACCCCTTAGGCAAAGGACAAGTGTTTGCTGTATAAAGAGAGGCATCAAAATCTTATTTAAATTATAAAATAAAATGAAATAAATAATTACTAAACAATATTTTATAAACATACTTATCACTATCACTACATAGTATAAAACAAAGTCGCTTTCTCTGTCCCTATGTCCCTTTGTATGCTTAAATCTTTAGAACTACGCAACGGATTTTGATGCAGATTTTTTAACAGATAGAGTGATTCAAGAGGAAGGTTTAAGTATATAATTTATTAGGTTTTAGACAAAGCGGGCGAAGCCGCGGGCGGTAAGCTAGTTACTTAATAATAATCAATATATACTACTAGTGTCTTGTTATTTAGATTTCTATGGTATTCACCTATAGACAAAATTATTATCCCTCATTATACTTACTTAAAAAACTAAAGGAAACAAAATTTAACAGAAAATGATTAAAAATAAATATTTTATAAGTACCTGTTCGCACGGTATAGGACCCTCAGCCTTCCTAAGCTGGCTCGGATAGGATTTTTTCTTTTCATCACCGTCGCTACCGTCGTCTTTCTTGTCTTTTATATTATTCGTTCTTCTGCCTTTCCTGCGTCTGTCGTCTTTCGAAATGCTGTTTGAATGAAGGAATGAATGAATGATTTGGGAATGATTTTTAGATTCTGCCCGGTAGAAATGTGTTTTTGAAAAATAAATTATACTATATGTAATCGATTTGATCTGTTTGGTAGCAGTGTATTTGTTTTATAGTGTTGTTTAAGAAATAAAAAATGTGTGCGTGTACTAGTGTACACACGTAAGAAGTGAAACTTCTTTATGACCTTATATTTCAAAAAAATAATTTACTTTATGCTACTTTACAGAAATACGTCGAATCACGCGTGGTAGGGATAAGAAAAAGATGGCGCGTAACGGAAAAATGTCACGCGTAACGAAAAAATGTTACACTCAATTTTTTTCCAACCCCGATAAAGAAGTTTCACTTCAATAATACCTTCGATTTTAACTATATGGATGTGTATGTAAGGCTCGAAGATAAACAACTGGGCAAAAATGACTTGCAATGCTTTTTATTCACAGCAAACAACACCCATACTTATAGATAGCTAATTTTAAACGTATAAAAAAGGTAAAACGACCATCCTTTATACATATAAAAAAGTTTTCATTTGTAAATAGCATTTTATTTCCAATGTTATATAATACAAACAAGACACGAACACGAAGCAACTACCAAATCACAACCAATTTCATTTCTTTTCTTTACAATTTATATTTATTTCCACATTATTGAAGTGAAACTTTTGAAGTGGAACTTCTTTATCGGGGTTGGAAAAAAAGTTTGTGTAACATTTTTTCGTTACGCGCCATCTTTTTCTTATCCCTACCACGCGTGATTCGACGTATTTCTGTAAAGTTGCATATAGTAATTTTTTTTTGAAAAATAAGGTCATAGAGAAGTTTCACTTCTTACGTGTGTACTCTAGTACACGCATACATTTTTTTATACTCACTCATTCTTATGCCTCGCTGACATACTCAAATGCTTCTTATAGGCGGCTTGATCCAAGAAACGAACATTACATAATTCACAGTGGGGACCGTCGTCCGGTATCTGTAAATTTTGAAGAAATTATAAAGAAAATCAACTTAAATTAAAATATGTACAAATAATAATAAAAAAAGACGGGTTGCACTGGGGGAGTGCCGGCAGAAGTGAAAACTTGATGATTATTAACGTTGAGCATGTTTGATATTTTGGAATGGTATCCGTCTTACGCTTTTTCGATCCATGATATCGATAAATGGGCTATCTAACACCGAAAGAATTTTTTTAAATCAGGCCAGTAGTTTTTGAGATTAGCACATTCAAACAAACAAACTCTTCAGCAATACAATTTGGGTCTATTTTATATAATACTAGCCTTCCCACCGCGGCTTCGCCCGCTTTGTCTTAAACCTAATAAATTATATACTAAAACCTTCCTCTTGAATCACTCTATCTATTAAAAAAAACCGCATCAAAATCCGTTGCGTAGTTTTAAAGATTTAAGCATACATAGGGACAGAGAAAGCGGCTTTGTTTTATACTATGTGTATTTACTACATTTTTTGATAGTACAATAAATAATTTAAACAAATAAATAAGTATCTAAATCTCACCTTGCCATCTTCCAACCGATGTTTCAACTTCTTATGCAATTCTATTCCTTTTTCGCTTACAAAAGAATACCCGCAGAGAGCACACACAAAATCCGATGGATGCTTTATACGTATGTGGCCCATGTATGTTGTGAATTTACTGAAAAATATAACATTTTTATATTAATAATCCATACTAATATTATCAATGCGAAAGTAACTCTGTCTGTCTGTCTGTTACTCAATCACGCCTATACTACTGAACCAATTTGCATGAAATTTGGTATGGAGATATTTTGATACCCGAGAAAGGACATAGGCTACTTTTTATCCCGGGAAAATGTCGCAATCCCGGAAATCCCACGGGAACGGGAACTATGCGGGTTTTTCTTTGACTGCGCGGGCGAAGCCGCGGGCGGAAACCTAGTTATAAATATATTAAAGAAAGTCATGCACATGGTGTGCGAATTTTATTATAATCGGTTAAGTGGTTTAGGAGTCCATTGAGGACAAACATTGTGACACGAGATTTATATATATTAGATAGAGCGTGTGTGCCGAGCACACGCATCAGAAGTGAAACTTCTTTGGCATAAGATACCAAAATCGTCACCTTACTCCATTACAGTATTGCCATGACCTTGAAATTTTACTCTCAACGCGCCTAAACATGTTTCACTTCAAAAACGTCACGTTGAAACAAGTTAAAATCCTAATTTAAATATTTTTTTTTCAAATGCGGATACTCACACAAATTCGTCTTGACAATGCGGACATTTGTATTTCGTCCCTTTGTGCCATCTCTCGTGTAGCCTAGCTGTTTGTCTGTAATATAATTGTTTTTTTTATCTATATTTGATTGCTTTGGAGTGATGAATTGCGAGTCAATGAATGAACATGAAAATGTATTTGTAATTTTCCAAAAACTTTACGCGATAAATCGTAAAATCTAACGAAATAATGAATGAATGAAATAAAGGTAGCGAGCAAACTAATGAATAATTAAAAAAAAATCACCTATGTTGTAGTAACATACGGACATAACATGCAACTATATCGTGTTTGGTTTGGCGTTATGTGTGTTTCAATTAATATTTCAATAAATGAATGAGTGAATGAATGAACGAACAAATGAAAGAACGAATGAATGAATGAACGAACCAACGAATTAATGAATGAATAATCACCTATGCGTAGTGACGTACGGACACCGGTTGCAGCTGTACCGCTGTGTGTGGTGCGCGGTTATGTGTTTGCGCAACGCGTGCGGGTGTTTGAAGTATGTTTTACATATACTGCATTGATGGTCGCCGCATTGCTGTGAAACAGTATTAAAATGTTAATATTTTTTAATTATCATGAAAAATTCCTATTTATCCCTACTAGTACTACATATGAATATATGAATACTGAAAAAGTACTCTGTCTGTCCGTATCTTCTACACGCCTAAGCCGCTGAACAGATTTAGAATGAAATTTGGTACAAACATAGTTTGAGCTGGGAAAGAAATCCGCGGGCAAAAATCTAGTTTGTTATTTTTAGTTGATCAAAATTTGAGACAAAGTTGCAGCTAGTATATATTTACTGTAATTGTTACTACCGTCAAATAGTCAGAACTATACCAGAATAAAATGGGACCACACAGAAGGCAACAACATTCAAATAAAAAATAAATCATCAAAATCAGTTCGTCCTGTCCAAAGTTAGGAGGTAACAAAACCAAAAAACACAATCTAATTGAGGACCTTCTTTTTTTAATGTCGGTTAATTTAAATATACTCACATTAGTATGCCTCAAAACGTGACAATTATACGCATCTTCGTCCAGAAACCCTTTGAAACACGCCGTACACTTGTACACTGAATTTTTATAATTACTCGACTCTTGTCTCTTTTGTATTTCTGCTACTTGTTCTTCAACCGTCAAATCCGTTATCGTAAATAGTGTTTCATTCAAATCATTGTTTAGGAACGGCTTCCTGCGCCTATCTATCTTTGGCTCTTCTTTCTTCCTTACTTTCTTCACTGACTTCACTTTATCTTTCTTTCTTTTCTTTCTTTGTAACTCGAGAGGTAAGCTGTCATCTGATGAATATCCATCATTTATTATATTATCACCAGATCCATCATCTATGATATTATCATCACCAGCCAGATTAATCTCATCATTATTTAAATGATTTTCATTAAAATCGTCCACTAAGAATATATTTGTTTCGTCAATTGAATCATCTTCAGTTTTTAATATATTCTCATTTTCGGTATATTCTATGCATATAATATTATCTGGATTTAGTATTTTTGTGGACAAATTTGATGTAAGTTGATTCGCTTGACGATCTATACTTTTTACATTGTCTAATGTTACCTGTAACAATAACAACAGTTATTTGAGGCAGCTCAATAGTATAATAATTAATGTCTCACAAATTTTTAAACACGCATCACTAACACATTTTTGTAATGGTTGTAATATAGAAATATTCAACAAATTCAAAAAGGTTTTTACCAAGATTTTTTTTTCACAATTTTCACACACGGCACAATGTGATCCCATACTAAGCTTTCGCTTGTGTTATGGAAACCAGATGGCTGATAAACATACATTTATAATTTTAAATAAATACTTATAGATAATTAACACCCACACACAGAGCAAACATCTACATATGTTCATCACACAAATATTTGCCCCGGGTGGGAATCGAACCCACAACCACTGGCTTGGAAGGGGCCACTACCAACCAAGCCAACCAGTCTATAATACAATCACACAACAGAAGCGGAACGCGGCGTGTAAAACCGCGGAGCACAGCTAGTTATAAAATACTTAATACATATACTCACATTAATATTATTCCTAAAAAGATCATCCAAAAGGCTTCTAGCACGCAGGCACTTATTTTTAAAACTCCAACAGTTTTTCAAACGGCACGCGCACTCCATACAAATGTATTGAGGTAGATTGTTCTCTAGAAACTGTAATAAAAAAAATATATTACTTTACAAAAAAAAATTGGTTGTAAAGTCGGTTTACTGACGATAGTTGAACGTGACAACGTCCGATTGTGCTTCTTTGTCGCTCGTTCCGCGCTCTCGCTTGCACTTCAAGCCTTACATGGAACGCCTCAGAGCGAGGTAACGCCGCATGAGTCATGTTTATTCGTGCGTGCAGCCGGCTCTATCGAATTATAAGACGTTGTCACGTTAAAATAAGATTGTTTGTGCAAAGTAAGCTCGAAAATTTGTGCAAATTTACATGCAGTGGAAAGCGTCATATTCTGTGGCATTATAAAATAATTTTTTTCATTTTAAAACAATATCAAAAGTATTGTATTTAGAATATATTTAAAATAGAGTAAAGTTCACTTATCATGCAGGTACTAAATTTAAATTAAATATACCCGCCGAATTGAGAACCTCCTTCTCAAACTCAAACTCAAACTCAAACTCAAACATTTATTCATTCAATTAGACTTCTTATAGAAGCACTTTTGAAACGTCATTACATATTTTAAAATTTACCACTTTCTTTTTTTCACTTTCTTTCTTTTTTTGAAATCGGTTAAAAATACTAAAAAAAAGCATTACATTCACGCTATAACAGTAATAAAGAACAAATATACTCACATCACATCCCGTTACACTATCATACGCCTGGTTCAAGCTGTACCGTGCTATAGGTATCAACTGTAAATCCATGCCAAGACATACCCTACATACCTGCAAATATAAAAAAATTGGTCAAAAATTGGTAAAAAAAAGCGCGAGTCGGACGCGCGACAGTCAGGCTCTGTAGAATTAGAGCAAGTGCGAAAACAGTCTCAGTTTAATACATTCTTCTCCATTGTGTGAGACAATAAAAAGTCCCATGTCCTCTAGTGGGGTAAGGGGCAGATGCATTATACATCTGTATCACTGATCGATTTTCTTTAGGGACAAGTAGGTGATCAGCGCGAATCGAACCCAGGACCTCTCGGTTCTACGCTCACGCGTCAACCACGGTACCAAGGAGGCAGTCTTGAAGTACGAGGATTGTTCTTATGTAGAGAAAACTTAAACATGTGCCATGGGCGAAGCGAGGGCGCACCACTAGTTAATTATATTTGTTTCTAGGTATGTCGCATGTGCCTTGACATTGACTTAAAGATGTGTGTGAGACATTGGATAAGTACATCAAAATTAAAAAATTGGCACCAACCATTATTTAATAGTCAAATTTGCAGTCAGGTTTTGGCCTTTATAATAAAAAAAAAACTCTAAAGCATCTGTCTGTTTGTGTCAAAAACTACACATCTATTCTAATATAATAAAGCTGAAGAATTTGTTTGTTTGTTTGCACGCACTAATCTCAGGATCCACTGGTCCGATTTGAAAAATTCTTTCGGTTTTAGATAGCCTATTTTCGTCAAAGGCCATGGGCTATATATCATCACGCTAAGAACAACAGGGGCGGAGCAATACTGGTAAAGGTATGGGGAACACCTTGTTTTTATATAAGAAGATAATACGTACCATCAGTTTCACATCTTCACTAAACTCATTGTTATCAATCTGAAAAGTGCAACAAAATATTTAGTAACATATATTAAGGGCTGATTTTCAATCCTTGCTTAAAACTTATTCGTCAAATAATGTATAAAACTACCATTTTAAAAAACATATTCTAATTAGAGATAAACTACGATAACATGGCGCGCCCCTCCAAATTACTGTTCCAATGTGTGTAGTGACATCCTTACGAAGGAGTTTGTATGTAGTTGTACGTATTCGTCTTTAGTACTTTACGTCCAGATTTGTTGGTCAACTAATCATAAGTTGCCGAGCGCCCAAGACAACGCACGTGTCGTTTTCATAGAATACGTCAGTGCAGCGCCATTACTAATAATAATGAGCGATTAGAGCGTGACTAGTCGAGCAACAAATCCGTGGATTTGTTTTTGTTTGACGGCCGTCTCATTACGCACACATGCGTTGTGAATCTTGGTGGTGCATTGTAAATACTTTCACAAATACTTTCAAACGTTTAGAATTTTGGAGGGGCGCGCCATGTTATCGTAGTTTATCTCTACCCGTATTTGACAGTTTACATGACATTTTAATATTATCGTGTAATACTTTATTGGACGGATAAGTTTTATCCAAGCATTGAAAAATCAGCCCAAAGTAACATAATAATGGTTTTATTCCACAAAATATTTACAGATTAAAGCTTAAAGTTTCATCATATTCTGTAAAATCATTTTTCTATGAATGATCCATGCAAAAGTGATTGCATTTGCAATGCAAAAATATTCTTGTCGTTGGATTTTTAATTCCATTACAGTTTGTTTTATGTTTACTTCCATACCTATTATTTTAGTGTACAATAAATTATTTTTGCTTGTTTGTTCTATCTTTTAAATCTTATATATAAAAATGAATCGCAAAATGTGTTGGTAAGCGCATAACTCGAGAACGGCTGAACCGATTTAGATAATTCTTTTTTTATTATATTCCTTGAAGTACGAGGATGGTTTTTATGTAGAGAAAACGTAAATATGTACCACGGGCGAAGCCGGGGCGGACCGCTAGTTAATCATAAACTTACATTCAATGGTATGGCTCCACTTCTCAACCGCCTTAAACCACTTGAAGTTACATACACATCCTCCATTTTAAAATGTTCTGAACATATGAAATTACGATCTTTTGGTGAACTGTTCTCTATATTTAAGGCCTTCAACCAGGCGTCTCGTAATATGGGTTCTGTAGGAAACCTGTAATGTTAAAAATACTATAGAAAATACTAATCACTACATAGTATAAAACAAAGTCGCTTTCTCTGTCCCTATTTCCCTTTGTATGCTTAAATCTTTAAAAGTACGCAATGGATTTTGATGGGGTTTTTGTAATAGAAAGAGTGATTCAAGAGGAAGGTTTTAGTATATAATTTATTAGGTTTTAGACAAAGGGGGCGAAGCCGCGGGCGGTAAGCTAGTACATAATATAATAGGTCATTTCAAAGCTCTCTTAAAACGGACAGTTATCCTATTCTATCCTATCCTTCCTACTAATATTAGAAAGTTTGTGAGGATGTGTATTTTTGTTTTTTACTATATCAGCAAATACTACGGAACAATTACAATGAAATTTAGCCCACATATAGAGGGTAACTTGGATTAACACATAGGATGGGTTTTATCCCGTAAATCGCACGGGAACGGGAACTATGCGGGTTTTTCTTTGAAAACACAGGCGAATAAAGCATACATAAAAAAATTTGGACTATAAAATTGGTGTAAATATATTCTAATATGAAAATTTTTATCTAGTATAATATCTAGTACTAGGGTACATATATTCACGTTTTCTGGAATAAAATATAGCCTATACGGATTCGGGAGAATCCCTCTAAGCAATGGTAAAAGAAATTTTGAAATCGGTCCAGTAGTTTTTGACCCTATTCAATACAAACATACAAAGGTTTCAAATTACAAATATTAGATATGCTGTATATTTTTTCGTGGGTACGTTCTTTTTTTAAACTTAATAAATACATATTTATCTTTACTACATAGATTTTTAAAATAATAAAGTACCTATACACGTTACATTTCATTGCGTTACAGAATAGCTGAAATAAATTACAAATGATGAAACAAACTTCATGTTTTGTGATGTAAACAAAAAAATATATTTTGTTTTTTAGGTATTTCTTTAGAAATTTGCGGCACGAATTAAGGGGGGGGAGGGGAGGGAAAGGGAGGGGGGAGGTAAGAGGAGACCCCCTATAAAGTGGGGGGGTGAGGAAACCCCCCCTTCTATTTTTTTTTTAATTTTTTTTGAGATTATATTTATACTAGCTTACCGCCCGCGGCTTCGCCCGCTTTGACTTAAACCTAATAAATTATATACTAAAACCTTCCTCTTGAATCACTCTATTTATTAAAAAAAACCGCATCAAAATCCGTTGCGTAGTTTGAAAGATTTAAGCATACAAAGGGACATAGGGATAGAGAAAGTGACTTTGTTTTATACTATGTAGTGATGTAGTTAGAAATATAACGAAGATTATGGGCTTTCTTGACTGCTCCGGCGCTGCAGAACGTGGCGCTTGCCCCCGTGTACCTCGTTGCAGGCAGGAGTCTTCACTCGCCTTCGTAGCTTCGGCTTTTTGGTCGCCTTTGGCGACCAGCCTCAGCCACTCCGGCTCGCTTGACTCTGCCTGCTTCTCAGCACACGCGGGCGCCACGTTCCTCCGCGCCTCCGACTTTTTAAATACACTCTAGTGTATGACAGACAAGTACCACGTGGAATCGGGGTGGACAGATTCGGTTCTGTGATTAACAATTTGTGTGCAATATACTTACATACAATAAAAACATTTTTTTTTAAATAATTATTTTTCAAATCTTGTATACATGTTTGATACAATTTACAATGGCAATGAATGGATCCATTTTATTTATTTCCACCCATCGTCTCCACATATTCTATAATATTATCACCGAAGTTTGCTGGGTGGTTATAGTTATCTTTTTTAAAAAATCTTTTTACAACATGCCACTGGGACTCAAATGGGTCAGAGGCAACAAATGGGTTGTCTGGGTCTGAGTGATTAACTTTTTTATGAACATACCCATATTGCCCCAAACAATCATATGCTATGCTCGCCAATAACCCGTATGAATTGTTGAGTCCCCTCAGCAACATGCTTTTGAATGAACCACAGATTAAGTATTAGTTACTACGTAACAGATGCGACAGTGATATTTTCCATAGTTTCAGTTGGCCAGTTGTGGCGCTGCTGTAGCCTTATCAATTTTGACAGTAAAAAGTAGTGTTGCCTACCAGTTCGATATCTATATCTGACTATCGATACTTTAGTGAGGTGCCCATTGTATCGATAAAAATACTACGTACTAGCACAGACTAAGTACTAGATATTAAGTAAGCTCCAAGCGTTATTATTGCGAATAGGTATTAAAAATAAAACAGATTTCGTTTTCAATGTTTATTTATTTAATGCTCTTTTTCTTAATTTATTTGTTTTATATTTCATTAAAGCAATTTTATGGATTCCTGCCATTTTTTGCACATATCTCTCCTCTATAGCTCCCTTTAAAATTTTATTTATAATATTGCTCCAGTTATGGACATGAAGCCTAACAATATATGTTAAAAACATTTTTTTTAAACACATATTGTGTGTTTTCTGACACCCTAACCAGGAAAACTCCAAATCTTGAATTTTTTCTCTTGTATTTGCCCCAATTTTGTTTTGGATACAGTTATCGTTTAAATAATTATGTAAGTATTATACAACTTGCTTCCCTGTACAACACTAGAAGTTTGGAACTTGGATAAACTAAATTACTATTTTTTAAAATAGTAATTTAGTTACAATACTTCATTATTTCCATAGGCAGCAGCCTGTTTAAGATTTTGTGTGGTTGTTTTACCCAAACTATCAGCAGTTATTTTGGTTATTTGCTTCATAAATTTTCTTTTCTTTGGGCAATTTTTTTTCATAAAATCTGAAAACAAAATTTATGTTACAATTTTGATGATTCATTGTGGTGGTGTGGTTAATAATAATAATTTTATCACTGAAAGAGATGTGAAAAGCACTTGTAATGTACATTATATTACTAATAATAAATTACCTTTACGCTTTTGTATGATACTCTTATTTTCATGAGTAGTTTTTTCTTCTACTGTGGGTTCAGTTATATTTCCTGAAAATAAAAGTTATTTTAGTATTTGTAGTGAGCCCATCCATACAAAGACAATTCCACAGTTCCTATTCAAATGTTGTAAGCCCCAGATTTAAACAATGGCAGTTTAACTGTGAGATTGATAAGTCACATACAATAAACATATCTAAGTAACCACAAACTTAAAGATAGTGCAAGTGCACACTATACATATTGTGTGATCCTACATGTGTTAGTATATAATTTATGAACACCACATTTTTTAGCATCTGTCAACCTTAAAAAAAACCTTTTTCTAAATCCCATGTCTCTTGCAATCTGCACTAATAAAATCAAAGTTAACCAGTAAATAAAACCAAATACTAACCTGCATCTTCACAAAGAGTATGAAATTCTATTTCTTTGCTTAAGGAACATGAAGTTTGGTCTGCCATATCTGTAAATCGGTAACAAAACAATTACTTTTAAATATAAAGTACCTACAAACATTACATACATATGAAACTTTGAATCTAATAACAGCTAATGGAATTCTCTTAAAAGCAGCTCTAAAGTTAAATCTGAGAACATGAATAAAAACCTTACTAAAATTTACAAACATGGATTTATCAACCTATAAACTATCATAAATCACATACCTGTAGGTCTTTTCATAACAACTGGAATAGCTGGAATGCATGATGGATGTTCATGATAATCATCACCTAAAACCAAAGAACTTATATAAATCTATACTATATATTATACTAATATTATAAAGCTAAAGAGTTTGTTTGTTTGTTTGAACACGCTAATCTCAGGAACTACTGGTCTAATTTGAAAAATTCTTTCGGTGTTAGATAGCCCATTCATCGAGGAAGATATAGGCTATATATCACCACGCTAAGACCAAAAGGAGTGGAGCCACGCGGGTGAAACCGTGGAGCACAGCTCGTAACTTATAAAATCCTATCCTGATTACTATATTATAATTTATGTTAAATATAATACCATATTATAGGATAGCTTAAATAAAAATTTGAGTGCATAATACATACCTGCCCTTCCAATGACCAACATATGATCTGTAATATTTTCATTCTCATCTGATTCCACTTTGTGATAATTGTGATCACTCAGAGCATTTTGTACTGTAACAAGTAAATACATATATGTAACATTTAAAAATATAATTCAAACACAAATAGAAGGTATGTAAAGTATGTCAAAGTATTTGTTTGGAGCCATGAAACCTGTCTTACCAAATATCAGCTATTTACATAATTTTTAATCATGTTATTTATAGCTCCAGGTAGAACTCACCAGTTTCACTGGAAGACAGGGGCACGCCGTGCGCTATTTCGTCATCCGTAAATAGGCATGGGTATGAATGCCTAAGCCTCTTGCCTTCTTCATCGAACTGATATCTATCGAAGTGTTTCTCACAAACGCGTCTGTGTCGAAGTTGATCTTTCGACAATCCGATGAGGGAGGAATTAGTGGGCACCAGAAAGGACATCCACAGGTTCCTCAAATAATCATTCTGCGGAAAACAAAAAAGCCGATTCGTCGCATTGGTTGCGGTGCAACCACCGACACAGCACTTTAATAGTCCCATGGCAAATTTAGCACTTCTTTACAGTAGAACACTATAAAGACTAGTAGAAGGTATCGTATCAAAAAACTAAGGAGTAATTGGATATTTTGGATCTCATCTCAAGCAAAAAGCGAGGAAATAAGTACACAAAACACCAGTACACTCAACTCAGTTATTCGACTGATAATAAACCTGTCCACTTATTAGTTTTATTTCGCGCGTTATTAATAAAACGTAATACATAAGCAGCTGCGCGTTTAAGTCTATTATATTGTGAAAATCGAGAAAAAATAATTAAATTATAGACACAATGGTCGTTTCATTCAAATAAATGTCAATTGTCATAACATGGCTTCTCAAAATGGCGCCGTAGCCGGAAACAAGTAGAAAAAAAAAGTACAGGAAGTAATGCAGCGCCACAACTAGCCATTTTGAAACTAGGCTGTCAGGGCCCTGGAATGAACTATGGTTTTTAATATGTACATTAAGACATTTGTTATCTCTTTCAAACACAATTACCATTATATTAATTTTTTCCACTTTGTCATTGTTATAATTAATGTAAAACTACTGTCACATTAATTGTCTTATTATTGGTATTCCTTTTTATTGGCGTATTGTTTAGTTAAAGTTAATTATAAATATTGTAATACAAATAGCTGTAAGGAATCTATGTATGTAAAAAATAAAAAAATAAAATAAAATAACAATTCTTGTAGTTTTGTCAATGTAACTCAAACAATTTTGAACATAATCTCAAAAATTAAAAAAAAGATTTCTCTGTAATTACACGTTTCCGCACGAAAAGCCGCTAATGTATGTTTCGGGGCATCATTATCGATCGATAAAAATTAAAATCGCGCCGAAATTCGTGCCGCACGTTTCTAAAGTCAACCCGTTTTTTACGTTCCAAGATATTTAATATTACTTACATGTGAAATGTTATCCCTTGGGATTTGGAAAGCTTATGCCTGGAGTCATTATAACACGACGGAACGAAACACCGCATTTTATTTATTAAAATATTATCGTTTTTCTCAAAAACATGTTTAAAAACAACTCGGTCGCTAGCTTTTCACAACCATATTTGTAATTTTATGTATTATTTTAGATTCTAGATACTACTGAATATTAGACATGGGTAGGTAATGCGTGTAATAGTACAAAAGTAATATCACTTTGACACGTAATGCAACATCACGCATTACGCATCAGTTACAAACATCACTCGCATCACTCATCACTTCGGCAATTATTAACAAACAACATAAAGTACGTGGCCAAGTATGAGGGAAAATCAACTACATTTTTTAAATATTTACTTAAATTGTAATTTTACGATATGTAATAAGTATTGCAGTTATTATTGCTATTTTTCAATATGATCTGTAATACTTCACATATCACCTTAAACATTACTCGGTCATCATTTCAGTAAAAAAATAAAAATCGATCGGGTAATGTGTGATGTTACGGAGTAATATCACTTCCGTGGAAGTGATGCCTGATGTTGCATTACTATTTGACGTACTGTTTTGCGCATGTCTACTGAATATATTGAAATGGTAAACTTAATAGATATTACATCCTATTACATAAATTAAAACTATTTATTTAAAAAGAGAACTATTTCCACAATTTTAATATCCATTTTTAATATTTTAGCATTGACCCATTTGATTGGGACAGGGGACTGCTAAAAAACCACAGAATAAAACAATTTTCTGTCTCTTTTTAGCAGACTGAAAAGCCTACGAGAAAAGCTATTGCCGAGAGCTCAGAGGCCGAGAGCTATTGGTTGAAAAATGATTTTTTTCCTTTCGCTGTCATTGTCAAATATAAGCGTTTACACTTATGCTAGGCGTCCATTAGAGGCGGATCGGGCCGGGCCGCATCGCAACGGGCCGTCTCTAATGGACGCGCTGTTTGCTCCTGCGTCCACCTGTACGGGGCGCGGCGGACCGCCTAGGCGGATTTTATCTAACAGACGCTCGCCGCTCACATCCGCCTGCCTGCGTCCACTAGACGGGTCGGGGCGGGCCGGGCCGCAGCGCACCGCCGGCAGAAATCCGCCTGCGAAGCGATATCCGCCAATGCGTTGCGGCCCGCCCCGGCCCGATCCGTCGCTAATGGACGATGTTTCATACAAAACATAGGCCGGCGTATTTTTGCGTTGCGATGCGGCCCGGCCCGATCCGCCTAGTGGACGCCTAGCATTATTGCTCTGAGGTTTACACAGAGTAATTATTGTTGTAAGAATGCCTTAATTTTTCCATAAGGCCCTGCGCAGACGACAGACTATCCGTGACGCACTTTTTAGTCTGTGAAAATAGAACCTATGAAATTATATGCAGTAACGCACACGACGCGCAAAAAGTCCGGCACACAAAAAATCCGTGTAATTCGGGCAGACCGCACCGCGCCGCGGCGCGCCGCTCCGCACAAAAAGTGTGTGAAAGAATTGAACGTTTGCTTCAACGCGCGCTAACGCAGACTACGGTGCACACTTTAGTCGGCAATCTGCATTTGCTAGGGGTGGACGTAACGACGAAGATGTGCGTCGTGTGCGTTGAGTCTGTGAAAAATCCGCGACCGACTTTTTGCGCGCCATGCAGACTTTTTGTGCGCCGCAGACTCGATCGCACAAAAAGTGTGCCGTCTGCGCAGGGCCTAATCTATATTATGATGCTCGAAGTAATGCTTGACCGTAGAGCGAGAATTTACTATTCTCGCTCTATGTCCTTGACCCTTGCTTGACCAAGAAGCTTATAATATCGTGATCTAATACACTGGTGATTGCAATATGAACATTAACGTAGCAAGAAAATATGACCTTGAATGACGTCAGTTATGTTTTTTGTCTCTTTCTGTGGGGTGACCACGCTGGTTTGTAAATTCAGGATTTTTCGAAATAGAAAAAACTAAAAATCATGGTCTATAAATAATAACGATTTATATTTTTAATAGTACATATTTATATTATAATAATTATTACTGGTCAACTTACAAGAATTATCACATTTATAAGTACATAAAATTTTAATTGGTAGAGAATGATAGTTTTAAAAAACGCTTGATAACTTTTAGCTACAAAGTTTGGATATGAACCGATATGCAGCAGTAACATCCTTTGTAAATAGAGGATAGTTGTGTTTTGTATCAGATGCTGTTAACCAAATTGTAAGCTACTCAGATCTTCTTTTTAAACGCGTTGCTTCGACGGGTCAACTTCAAGCCAAAAACATCAAAGAAAAACTGTTTATTAAAAAATGTTGTGTGGTTTTATGAAACCACGGTAAAAGTGAAACTGTTCGAACGGTTCCGAACACTGCTTTGTGTAGCGCATGTCGCGTGACGGTCACGGCGATACACGCGACATGCGCTACACAGACCAAAAAGTTTGAGACGATGTAATTAAAGTTTCACTTTAATAAAAAAAATCCTATCGTTAATAATTTAAATCAAGTGTTCCACATAGAATGAGTTTTATAAATTTTATGCATTAATAATTACATAACTTCCAATCACACTTCCAATAATTACCTGTATAGTTGTATAATGTATTTACCTACTTTAGGATGTCATTAAATTTTTAAATGCATTAACTAGGGCAAAAATGAGTAATGGGTATCATAAATAATCGCAGTTTCTAACAGCTATTAAACATTAAACAACTCGTATCGTATCGTATCAAAGAATAAGAATTTACAGGAAATGATCACAGAAAATAGCAATATTAGTATTATAAATTTCATGGATTATCGATATAGATTGTCGGTAGAATCTTAGGGTAGAATCAATCGAAGATGCAACAAATAGCTTCAGCTTGAGCTCCAAACTAGCTACCTATTATTATATATAAATTAAAAATTATTATTGTAATGAAAATAAAAATGTAAAATTTGCGCAAGCAAAAAAGGTTGTCTATGAATGGCATAAATATTAAATACATAATGGCGGCTGCGTCAGATTTGCACTTGTCAATAATAAATTGTTGTCAGAATGCTCAAAACAAATAAATAATTTAATTTATTTTATTGATTATGTATCTTGTAAATAATTGTTACACTAAAAAAATTATAATTTGATAGATTTTTCCCCTTTATACAGCGATAACGGGGAATTTTATGCAAGTTTCCTATATTTATGCGTGCCTATAAAATTCGACATATATTATATTATTTTATGTGATTATTGCATTCAAATCGTTTAAACCCGGTGTTATATTCGGAACTACGTTGCTGCACACAAAACATCAAACAGAAGTTACGAGATATTCAAATTTGTAAGTAAAATTTATTATATTTGATACGCAAAAATCGATTTTTCACACGCAAGATAATGTAAAAAAAATCCTATTTCAATAATAAATACTCACTTGATTAGCCATAATTTGACTTATTTAACGTTTTAAATGCAAAAAGCGAGGTGCGAAGGTATTCTTACATCTGTTGCACTTATTGATTATTTGATAAATTATTTACGATGAAACACTTCGTTCTTTACCGAACATTTAACAGCTGTGTCTTTAAAAAGCGCTCTAACTGAACGGTCTTGTGTACGTATATACGGCTTTTTATTTTTAAATATTATGAAATATGTACCTTTTTTTATTTTACTATGGAGAAATAAGCATAGGTCCCTAAATGTGTACTTCTCATATTCATTTCAATAATTCTAAGGAATATCCTGCTTTGTTTTGTTTTCTTTACATTTATACTTCTTTTCACATTTAAAACATTCAACAATATAGGTATTGCCACAGTAGAAAATACATTATTTTCATTAACTTCATCTCTCCATATGCAAAATTTTATCATATGGGAACAGTACAATGGTTTCAGCTTTCAAAGTATTGCAATTTAAAAAATATATTATATATTACACTGGCCTGCCATGCCTTACTAATTATTGTTTAAAAAAATAAAATTAATTATAATTTTCTGCATCTCAATTCTCAACATCATATTTTATTTATAGCATATATTTTTTACTAGTTGTGCCCCACAGTTTTACCTGCATTGCTCTGCTCCTATTAGTATTAGCGTGATGATATATAGCCTATAGCCTTCCTCGATAAATGGACTATCTAACAGTGAAATAATTTTTCAAATCAGACCTCTGGTTCTTGAGATAAGCAAGTTCAAGCAAACAACCTCTTCAGCTTTGTGATATTACTATAGATTTCTAATTGTTATAATTTTATCACAACGACTCGACTGACCGGTTGGCTTGGTTGGTTGTGACTCTGCCTTCCAAGCCAGAGGTTGTGGGTTTGATTATATTGCTCTGTGTTTGGATGTTAATAATTATCTATATAAGTATTTATTTAAAATTATATATGTATGTTAATCAGTCATCTGGTTTCCATACAACAAGCGAAAGCTTAGTATGGGATCAGATTGTGCCGTGTGTGAGAATTGTCCTGAAATATTTATTTATTTATTATTTATTTTCAGGTAAATCTCAAAATGGACGATCCAGCTTTGACTCGGGTATGTATCTATATTATTTATTCAATATATTAATATTGCATTGCAGTAGTTACAAATGTATTTCTAACATCTTATTTCAATGGTTATTGCTTAAATATTTATTATATGTGCTGCATTATGCGAATTAAACTATGTGACCTTTAACCCATTGAGCCCCAAGCGGCCCGATTGGTCACAAGACACAATAGATTTTCTATTGTGTCTGTGTTTCCGGAGCCTGAGTTATTAATTAAATGTATTATAGTGAAGTCCCATGTCCCCAAGTGGGGTAAGGGGCAGATGCATTATGCATACATTTGTTTCACTGATCGATTTTCTTTAGGGACAAGTAGGTGATCGACCTTCTGTGTCCTGCAAGATCGAGACATTTTTTTTTCTTTGTCTCCACCGGGAATCAAACCCAGGACCTCTCGGTTCTACGCTCACGCGTCAACCACTGTACCAAGGAGGCGGTCTTGAAGTACGAGGATGGTTCTTATGGAGAGAAAACTTAAACATGTGCCATGGGCGAAGCGAGGGCGCACCACTAGTTAATTATATTTGTTTCTAGGTATGTCGCATGTGCCTTGACATCGACGTAAAGATGTACGACCTCACTGGGCACAAATTGCATCAAATATTCAACGAGGTGACGGGAATACCGGTAAGTGACTATACTATACGTAATACTAAGTTGTAACTTAGTATTTTTATGTTACGCGAGTATTATAGGCTAGATGTGCCTAAGTTTTATGCACTAGATATTTCTATAACTTATATGTTATATAAGTATCATCCAAATGCGTTCAGTGGATTTCACATGAAAGAGTAACAGATATATTCTTAAAAAAGAAATTTTTAATATATTACTAGCTGTAGTCTGCGGTATTGTCCGCAGTGTTCCGCTTCTGTTGGTCTTAGCGTGATGATATATGTATTGAAAAATAACAATTTTTTATCCACTTGAATACAGACGATTTCAACACTACAAAGTGTTGAAATCTATGTATCTATCTATCTTACTAGCTTCGCCCCGCGGTTTTACCCGCAGTGATCCGCTCCTGTTGGTCTTAACGTGATGATATATAGCCTATAGCCTGCCACGATAAAAGAGCTATCTAACACCGAAAGAATTTATCAAATCGGTCCAGTAGTTTCTAAGATTAGCGCGTTCAAACAAACAAACTCTACAGCTTTATAATATTTGTATTGTACCTCGTGTGTTCATAAGTTTTGAGACGAACTTTGTAGTTAAAAAATAAGATAAAATATCACTGGCTGATATTTATTTCTTTTTCCAATTTTGAATTTGGAATGTTTAATTTTAATTCCTTTGATTTTCAAATTAATTTCTTTCAATTTTCTCGTGATGGAGGGAACTAAAGAATTACGTGCGACCGTGATTTCGCTGTTTAGGCGGGGAAAAAACCAATGGAGATTTTCCGTGAGGTGAAAATTTTTGGTGTGAGCCATAACTTCGTGTATTACACTATCAAACGATACAAGGAGACTAATTCTTTGCAAGATCGCCAAAGAAGTGGCCGGCCACGCTCTGTGAGGACGCCTGCGAACATCAAAATCATCAGAGAGCGACTTCGCCGAAATCCATGTCGCACTCGGAAAAAACTCGCACTGCAGACTGATATTTCGCGCGTATCAATCAATAGAATACTGAAATATGATCTTAAGGTAAAGGCGTACAGCCGTAGGAAAATTCACTTTTTAAACGACCGCCTTCGTAAATTGCGACGCGAACGTTGTCCAATACTGCTTAGGAGACACGATGCGAGGAAGATACTCTTTACTGATGAGAAAATCTTTACTGTCGAAGAAAAGTTCAACCGACAAAACAATAAAGTGTATGCCAAAAGTAGCAAGGACGTCCCACCTTCAGCACGGAATGTCTTGCGTACTCATCATCCGGCTAGTGTGATGGTATGGTGGGGAGTTTCGTATGAAGGTCACTCAGCTGCATTTCTGCCAACAAGGTGTCAAGGTGAAAGCCAAGAATTATCAAAGTGATATTTTAGAGGCTGTTTTGAAACCCCTGTCTTATACTTTATTTTACAACAAGGATTGGATTTTCCAGCAAGACTCAGCGCCATCTCATAAGGCAAAAAACTACCCAAGCTTGGTTGAAGGAGAATGTGCCGGCCTTCATTGCGGCTAACGAATGGCCCTCCTCCAGCCCCGACCTCAACCCGCTGGATTATTCTTTATGGACTGAATTAGAGCTCAGGGCCTGCCGAAAGTCCCACCGAAACTTGGAGTCACTGAAGCGAGCTCTTGTCAGAGAGGCAAAGCGAATTCCATTGGAAAAGATTCGTGCCGCTATAGATGACTGGCCTAATCGTCTGAGGGTCTGTATAAAAAATAAGGGTGGACATTTTGAGTGATAATGAAAGTTTATTGTTTGTTATTACTCGCTTAATATGTTGTATAAATTTTAGAATTATAAGTTAAATATTATAAAAGATATGCAACTTTTATTTCGTCTCAAAACTTATGAACACACGAGGTATAGATGTATCTATACATTTAGCGGAGTATTATTGCTGTTTTTCTTTTCTCGTCCCATAAAGTGAATAAATATTCTATCCAACATAATATGATTATTACGCTTTTAAAATCGAACCAATTATTATTTTCGATCCTAAAATTAAAAATTAGATAATTTTTAACATATTTTAACGAATAATACCAACCCTATACGTTTTTCTAAAAAATCAAAATACTAATAGACCGGGAGATACTGACACAAAATTTCGAGTCATTTGTAACAGGATGGCGGTTCTACAGGGTTCTTAGTACGCAATGACAAAAAGAAAAATGATGGTGTGAACGCTGGTACCGGCGGCTTAGTCGCGTGGGCGTTAGTCGAACTCGTCGGAAAATAGCGAAAGTCAAACGATTTGTAACAGTATGGCACTTATTTTTTCTGTAAGTTTGAGGATCAACGAATATAAATACAAAATTTCAAAGATCTAGGTGTTGGAAATCTTCACTTATATAAATTAATAATAAATTTATTTTTCAAGTATGACAGCACTTTTTCCCCCTACTAGAAGTATGGCAAATATAATAATGGTCACATTTTATCAAATACTCTCCAAAAAGCCAAATGCAATACTGGTACAAAAAGATAGGCGAAATAAAAAAATTTTGCAGATTTTCGGCGGTATGGCGACCATTTGGAATCGTCCGAAAAGTATGGCATGGCGATTTTCGTAAATGGCTGCACGACGATGGTTACCTGTGCAAAAGTTAGCTTGGTACAAATGGTTGAATAATTGTTTTTTTTAAATCAACACATTCGCGTCGGTATGGCGGGCTGTAAGTCATACCGGAAAAGTATGGCATGACACTACCGCCTACTTCTTTTTTATGGGCTATCGGTAAATTCTAAAATTTTTGTGTTACAAATCGTTTGACTTTCGCTATTTTTCCGACGAGTTCGACTAACGCCCACGCGACTAACCCACCGGTACCAGCGTTCACACCATCATTTTTCTTTTTGTCATTGCGTACTAAGACCCCTGTAGAACCGCCATCCTGTTACAAATGACTCGAAATTTTGTGTCAGTATCTCCCGGTCTATAACATAAAGTGGAGGTAGCACGAAAATAAAAATGTATGTATTTCTTTTTAAAATTCGCTATCTCTGCAAAATGTTCTAATTGTCAGGAGTATGATATCTATAATAATATTATAAAGTTGAAGAATTTGTTTGTTTGAACGGAATTATTTCGGTCTTAGTTAGCCCCTTTATCAAGAAAGGCTATAGGCTATATTATATCATCACGCTAAGACCAACAGGAGAGGAGCCACGCGGATATAACTACGAAGCGCAGCTAGCAATTAATAAATCATGTTTAAAATCAATTAAAAGCCTTTAATTTTTCAAGTGTAGTCAGCTGTCAGGTGTACCATTGTTAGGTATAGGTCAGATGCATTATAAATTCTGTTTCACTGATCGATTTCCTACGACTAATGGAAAAGAATACATAATCATATTTCACTATAATGGGTAGGTTCGACGTCTGAGTGTGAATTTTTTATTATAAAATTGCCTCGCCGTCGCCGAAACCGATTATTGAATTATTAGTGTATAGACTATAGAGTCGTGAGTGAATATGTTATACTTGATTAATATGTACAATTCAGGTGTTTTTTAATATTTTGCGTGTCCATTTTCTCCCTCAGCCAACTTAAAAAATCTGAATTTAATGTAATTTTTTTTGTTAGTTACTGAACTTAGTTGGTTACTGAACTTTCGATTGGGTGAACCGATTTTGATGATTTTTTTTATTTGTAAGGAACTAGGCCATTAAAATTACATTTGTCCACTTCTGACCATTAGAAAATTGTTAAGTTATTTATTAAAAACAATGACTTATTGAAGTGAAACTTCTTTGGGCGCGTTGTGAGTAAAATGTCTAGGTCGCTTCATAGCAATACCATAGAAGTTTCACTTCTGACACGTGTGCTCGGCACACATGATCTTTTTTTATTAATTTTAAAGATACATATTCATGAGATAGAGCCCGGTGACAGACAGACGCACAGAGAAGTCTCAGCACATTGGTGCCGTTTTACCCTTTAAGTATGAAACTCTTATTAATAACTAGAGGTCCGCCCCGGCTTCGCCCGTGGTACATATTTCGCAATAAAAGGTAGCCTAACTCAAACTCAAACTCAAACATTTATTCAATTAGACTTCTTCGAGAAGCACTTTTGAAACGTCAATACATATTTTTTAAATTTACCACCGATTCGGAAAGCAGTATCTATGGAGAAGAATCGGCAAAAATCATTTCAGTATTACAATTTTAATTTTACAAAATATGTAAGTAACTGTACGTATATACAGTGTGTCCGGACATGACATACCGATATTTGAAGGGGCTATTCTCCAGGTATTTTTATCGACAATTCAACCCCTCTACAGTCCCCTACCTCACCCCCCTCAAAATGGTTTTCGAATTTTTTAAAGTATGTTTCATCACTCTTATCAATTAAATTTGTTTAGTGGTCCCTAGAATAACTTGTTATTGTTCAAATAAAACCAAATTTAGTATTTTGTGACACTAACTTTCGAAGTTATTACAATTTTCATAAATTCACTATCCGAATTGATAGGTTTGCCATTTTGAGGGGGGTGAGGTAGGGGACTGTAGAGGGGTTGAATTGTCGATAAAAATACCTGGAGAATAGCCCCTTCAAATATCGGTATGTCATGTCCGGACACACTGTATATTATCATAATATGCCAAAGAACTGTCCTGTGGTTTTTACGCGACAACTCTCCATGGGTTTTTATCTTCCATATACTCCTTAATGCTGTAATAGGCTCTCTGAACTAATACGTTTTTTACATAATTTTTAAATTTAGCACTACTAAACTCTTTAATACTATGAGGAATTCTGTTGTAAAAAAGTATACCTTGGCCCATAAATGAATTTTTAACTTTAGCCTATGTCCTTTCTCGGGTATCAAAATATCTCCATACCAAATTTCATGCAAATTGGTTTAGTAGTTTAGGCGTGATTGAGTAACAGACAGACAGACAGAGTTACTTTCGCATTTATAATATTAGTATGGATTTAAATATTCGCAATACATGCAAAAAAATATATGTCGTTTTCAGATATCTGCTTCTGACAAGCTGCCACAAAAGCTATGTTGGGAGTGCACGCAACGCCTGGTGTCCGCGCACAGCTTGCGGCGCAAGGCTCTCAGGGCCCATAGCCTATTGTTGGACATGCTGAATTCTGACAAATTTGTGAGTATTATCTTCATTAAGAGCATGAATGAATGAATGAATGAAAATTCTTTATTGCTCAAAAATAAATAAATACAAATACAAAAGCACACAACACATAAAACAAGCAAAAGGCGGCCTTATCGCTAGGTAGCGATCTCTACCAGGCATCATTATCATCTACAGCTATAAGAACAAATATTTCAGGACAGGACAATTTTCACACACGGCACGATCTGATCCCATACTAAGCTTTCGCTTGTGTTATGGAGATGGCTGATAAACATACATGTATAATTTTAAATAAATAAAAAATAAATAAATAAAAAACACTTTATTGTACAATGCACAGATATACAATACAAATACTTATATAGATAACTAGAGGTCCGCCCCGGCTTCGCCCGTGGTACATATTTCGCAATAAAAGGTATCCTATGTCCTTTCTCGGGTATCAAAATATCTCCGTACCAAATTTCATGCAAATTGGTTCAGTAGTTTAGGCGTGATTGAGTAACAGACAGACAGACAAGAGTTACTTTAGCATTTATAATATTAGTATGGATAAACACTCAGACACAGAGCAAACATCTATGTTCATCACACAATATTTGCTGGATGGGAATCGAACCCACGACCTCTGGCTTGGAAGTCAGGGCCACTACCAACCAAGCCAACCGGTCAGTCAAGAACAAATCAATCATCATCATCAACAGCAAAAATAATTATGAACATTGTCGATATTTCTAAGACATTTTTATACAATATTGTTCTTTCTGGGTTTTAGTAATTTTCCTATTACTTTTCTTAAGCAGTTAAACAAGTATGATAGACTTTTAGTTCGGCTATAATAAAAGGTGTGAAAGCTTTTTTCTTATTTCTTTAGACAGTGCGCGCACGAGCAACTTTGTCTCCGCAACTTTTTTGTCTCCGCAACTATTTTGTCTCTCCACCCATGGGCTAGTATGAAAGTGCGCGCACGTAGCGACGCAACTCCCCATACAAATTGATGGGAGAGACAAAATAGTTGCGGAGACAAAGTTGCTCGTGCGCGCTGGCTCTTAAACAAAACATATTGTTAGACGTAACTTTTGATTTAATATTTTTGTGAATGAATAGTTGTCAATATTTCCTGTCAGAACATGCTTAGCTGTCGAATACTATAAAATACCGCCTTCCTTTGAATCGTGGCGCATTCGTACGGATCGTGCTAGGGTGTTTATATGACGTTTACCCAACTACCCTCACTTTTGTTAATAGTCTTTGACTTGTTGTGATTTGTTATCAACTGCCTACATCAATTATTAGGCAGTTGTGTAGAATTGCAGTACATTCTCATTACATCCAAAAATATAATATAATGAAGTAAAATTCGATTTCATTGTGACTCTAGAATTTATCCGACTTCCTGCAATATTAACGTAGGTTTCGCATTTTCAGATAACCGTACGCCACGTGAAATCAATAGATAGATGCAACCATCGTCTAGAGTCCAATTTATCTAGCCATTTTTTAAACGCAGACACACCTAACTCTAATAACACGTCATATAATAATAACAATACACCAAATGCAGAACCGAAAGTCGATAATTTCGACCAAAAAGTCGAAAATGACGACTTTGAAACTAACAATGACGATTATGAAGAGAATGAGGAAGACAAACCAGAAGAAACTGTTGAAGTTAAAGTTGAAAGTAACGAGATTTTTTTTGAGGAATGCGGCTTCGTAAGCGAAGATGATAGGACATTGAGTGAAGTGTGCAAAGTCAAGAAAGTTAAGAACAAAGTTAAAGTCAAAAAGAAAGTTAAAGTCAAAGAGTATTTGGCAAAGATAAAACAAATGGAGGGAAAAGATGAAAAGGAAAAGATTAAGATAGAAGATAGCGCTACGGCGACGGTTGATAAGTAAGTATTGAAAGGTGGGGAAAGATCTCAATAAATGGGGATGTATTTTGAACTTATTAGTGTGTTATTTCAAATTATACGAGTAATTACTACTTAATAAAATTTAATTTTAATTGCATGATTTGTGAATTAATTAGTGTGTTATTTCAAATTATACGAGTAATTATTACTTTATAATAATAATATAATATAGCCTTTTATTCCTAAACATAGGGTTACAAGAGGTCCCTAAGTTCGGTGTGCCTTTTGGCATAGGCCTCCTCCAATTCTTTCCAATGTAACCTGTCCCTTGCTACGCTCATCCAAAATTATTACTTAATAAAATTTAATTTTAATTGTATGATTTGTGAATTTGAATAAAAATTGTCATTTGTATGGACAATGGTATTGTGTATGATTCACATTCAGTGTTCAAAATTGTAACTAGAGTGATTTTTAATGCAATACATAGTTACAATTCAGCTCTATCTATCGTTACTCGCTAATATTTTTAGATTACATTTTTGGTCTTGCTAAAATTTAAATTGATAAGTATTTTTACAAGTATTTACAAGTACTCTTAAGCTATTGCATAGCTTCTATCGCGGGCCTTGAGCGTGGAGATCTAATCCAGAAATTCCGTAACGAAAATAACCTAACACCCCCAACTCCGACCGGCAAAGCGGTGATACTTTTTATGCAATAGCTTTACCGACAGTCTCCGAGTGCCGCACGTCTTTATTTTATTTAATTAATTTCACAGATTCAAAACCTCCGACGTGAAACGCCGTCGCACCAACGAGAACATAGACGAAAACCTATTCACAATCACCAGTCTATCGTACGAGGAACAAATCGAACAGATAAACAAACGCAGCCAGTCGGAACTATATCTAGGCGCGACGTATAAATGCGAGGTGTGCTTCAGGGGCTTCCACGTGCGGGCGCGGTACGACGCGCACGCCGTGCGGCACAGTGCGGTGAGCGACACGACACACGACACACGACACGATCACACGACACACGACACGTGACATACGACACAAGACACAAGACACACTTAAATCACTTAAAAACACACTTAACACACCAAAACTGCTTCAAAAGAACTGACACTTAACCTAGCCCACTCCATGATAAATACACTTGAAAAAATAACATTGGAAAGGCACATTCAAGAATTAAATCATATAAAAACACTATAAAACAACACAAAAACTACGTCACAATCCATTTAAGACACTTAAAGTAGCCAACTTCATGATAAACTTGAAAAAATAACATTGGAAAGGCACTTAAATCATATAAAAACACTAAAAAACACAAAAACTGCGTCAAAAGCGTATTAATACATTTAACCTAGCCAACTTCATGATAAATACACTTGTCAAAAGCCATTGAAGACACTTAACCTACAATACAAGAAACAAACACACAAACAGAGAAGACACAGACGCAGCCAGTCGGAGCTGTAACTTCAGAAATTTTGTAAAGAAAACGGCAAAACTTAAAATGGACGACTAATACAATACTTACGAAAACCATAAAAAATATAAAGATGGATATTTCTAGAAGTCTAATTGAATAAATAGATGTGAAAAAAAGAGTGGAGGGAGAAATAATTATGTATACGATGCCTTAAAAAAATATATACTTTCTAGCGGTTCGCCCCGTCTTCGCCCGTGGTACCTACATGTTTACGTTTTTTTTCATAAAAACTATCCTATCTTTCAAGTTGGATCGAGCTGCACATGGTGTGCGAATTTTATTATAATCGGTTAAGTGGTTTAGGAGTCCATTGAGGACAAACATTGTGACACGAGATTTATATATATTAAGATTATTTTCATCAAATTTCAGGAATCCGGAGCATTCGAATGCTTCATTTGCAAGACTAGGCTGAAAACCGGGCGCGCCCTGCGCAAGCACATCACATCGCAACACACAGAGCAATTCAGTTGTAGGGGATGTCCGTTTGTCACGAGAAATAGGTATTTATTATCTTTTATTCAAGTGAAACTTCTTTAGGCGCGTTGAGAGTAAATTTGAAGGTCGCGTCATGGCAATACCGTCACGTCATGGTCTTTAAAAATAAATATAATTAACAAAATGAGCGTGAGTGCCGAGCCCACGTGTCAGAAGTGAAACTTCTTTGGCAAGATCCATACCATAAAATTTTACTCTCAACATACCTGAAAAAGTTTTACTTCAATAATAAAGTTAGACAGAACAGTCTTTTTTATTTAGGTCTGATTTTTCAATCCTTGGTTAAAACTTATTCGTCGAATAATGTATAAAACTACCATTTTAAAAACGTATTCTAATTGTAAATAGAATTGAAATGCCATTTTTCCGATTAGCTAAAGTTAAAAATTCATTTATGGGTCAAGGTATACGCTTTTACAATAGAATTCCTCATAATATTAAAGAGTTTGGTAGTGCTAAATTTAAAACTTATGTAAAAAATATATTAGTTCAGAGAGCCTATTATAGCATTAAGGAATATATGGAAGATGAAAATCCATGGAGGGTTGTCGCGTAAGAACCACAGGACAGTTCTTTGGCATATTATGATATATTATGTAGTTAGATTTAAGTTACAGATTATGTAATATTGACAATATGATTTTAAAAGAGCAACTATGGAGTTTCTTGCCGGTTCTTCTCCATAGATACTGCTTTCCGAATCGGTGGTAAATGTTAAAAATACTTATGTAATGACGATTCGAAAGTGCTACTAA
The DNA here is from genome assembly GCF_061535455.1 of Colias philodice. Taxonomy (NCBI): domain Eukaryota; kingdom Metazoa; phylum Arthropoda; class Insecta; order Lepidoptera; family Pieridae; genus Colias; species Colias philodice. Next base: position 3,211,261 of record NC_143116.1, read on the forward strand.
AAGTAGTCTAATTGAATAAATAAATGTTTGAGTTTGAGTTTGAGTTTGAGTTTGCCCGTATTTGACAGTTTACGTGACATTTTAATTTTATCGTGTAATACTTTATTGGACGTATAAGTTTTAACCAAGCATTGAAAAATCGGCCCTAAATTTCGATACGAAATATAATTGTTTTTTTTTCTTACAGGGGTGTTGCAAGGGAACACGAAAAATGGCACGCAGGCACTAAATATCAGTGTCCACATTGCCCTAGTCAGTTTGAGTGAGTATTTATCACTACATAGTATAAAACAAAGTCGCTCTCTCTGTCCCTATGTATGCTTAAATCTTTAAAACTGCGCAACGGATTTTGACGCGGTTTTTTTTTAATACATAGAGTGATTCAAGAGGAAGATTTTAGTATACAATTTATTAGGTTTTAGACAAAACGGGCGAAGCCGCAGGCGGTAAGCTAGTTTATTTATATCTATAACTAACTGCGCTTCGCGGTTTTACCCGCGTGGCTCCGTTCCTGTTGGTCTTAGCGTGATGATATATAGCCTATAGCCTTCCTCGATAAATGGGCTATCTAATACCGTAAGAATTTTTCAAATCGGACCAGTAGTTGCCGAGATTAGCGCGTTCAAACAAACTCTTCAGTTTTATAATATTAGTAAAGAATATATGTAGATGATTTAAATTTTGAACCTAGTTTTCGCCCCCTAATTTGTTCGTAGTAGATAAAAAAAATTACGAAGCAAAGGCCGAAAGGATGCCTACATTTTAAAATACACCATAACAATATATGGGTATTGTTTTTTAGGGTTTTCATTATTTTTATAGAAGCAAAATTAATTTTAAAATAATTATGAAAAATCTTAGAATATAATCTGAGATGAACGCTGGTTCGAATCCCACCGAGAGCATCATAGTTTTTCAATTTCCTAATTTTAAATTGCATGTAACTACATATTTGTATTGTCAAGCTACATCTAACCCAAAATCCCATCATTTTCAGCAAAGTAACTACCTACCTAGGCCACGTGAGGATCAAACATGTATCCGACTTTGTTTGTGAGCTCTGCGGCTATACATTCCTAAGCAGAAAGGGTATAGACGTTCACAAGAAAAAGAAACACCGATTGGCCGCTGAAACGGTGAGTTTTAACGGCTTTAAACCCGTTTTTTATGGTAGTAATTGAGGTACTTTCTACCTAAGCCAGTGGTATAAATTTCTTCAGGATTTTTTTAGCAACCATTTTAAGATGTGATTTAACCATTTTTATTTATGATCTCTGCGACTATACATTCCTAAGCAGGAACACTGTTTGGCCGCTGAAACGGTGAGTTCTGACCGGTTTAATTGCAATTTTTACGGTTTTAAAGTTGGATTTATTGGCAGGGTGGTACCCAGAAGTGTTTTTTATCAGAAGAATTTTTGGCATTATTTGACGGTAGTAATTAGGGATATTTTCTACTTGAGCTCGGTTTTTTGCAGTATTTAAAATTTTTTGAAGATATTTTACCATTTGAGAACTCTGCGGCTATACATTCTTAAACAGGAAAGGTTCACGAGAAAAAGAAACACCGAGTGACTGCTGAAACGGTACATAACGGTCTATATAAGTACATATTTGTTAGCGCGTTTAATTTAACGGTAAAATTATATTTTAAAAGAAAATCAATTGATGAACTTATTTAATTTACTTTAATAGTAAGTCGAGTAAAGATGTCTAAGAAATATTATATCAGTATTTAATTACGTAATACAATCACGCTTTAACATATTTATTTAAATTTATATATGTATGTTTATCAGCCATCTGGTTTCCATAAATTAAGCCAAAGCTCAGTATGGAATCAGATCATGCCGTGTGTGAAAATTGTTCTGAAATATTTATTTATTTAAGACATTTAAACATTTTCGCAGCTACAAACAACTCTACAAGGGCCATACTGTGAAATCTGCGACGTGAAGTTCGTATCAGACGAGGCTCATTCAAGGCACTTGAAGTTATCGTCGAAACACAGCAGCGATAACGATCCGTGAGTGGTATTTGTGTGAACGTTGCTATATTACTATTCATTTTTTTTATTTTTTCATTTCAATTAACATTTTTTGTTTAAAAAACCAAGTAATCTTAAGTTTTGCGGAGAATGGCGATTTCGCAAGTCTATTTGAATAAGACCTGCGCTGGAAAATAGTCTCTCAGATGCAACAGAACTCATTTGGAAACTAAAGTACTTCTGCTCAATTTTTTTTCAATTTTGGGTATAAAACGTCATTGCGCAACCGAGCATAGTTCATGCCTCGTTTGCAACGGAATAGACGAGACAACACGCTCGTTTATACTACATTTTCAAATTAAAAAGTATCGTTGAATCGGTCATAAAAATATCGTCGATACCGATATATCGGCTTACCTGAAGTATCGCCGATATATCGGTATCGGATGCATCCCTACTATTTATCAATATAAATTTATAAAGAATAGAAAAAATTCGATCACTCAGCGGGCCTCGAACCCGTATCCTTTCACGCCATTCCGGGGCAGATGCCTGACCAACTCAATGAAATGAAATAAAATGAAATGAAATGATTTATTTTGCAAGAAATGTGGAAGATTTAAAGATGTTACATAATTCATTGTTCAGCACAAATCGCCAATTGATTGGCATGCAAAAATTAACAATAGAATGTCAATGTACTACATACATTTCATTTTATACAATACAATTATATAATATATATGTCAAATCGTGACCCGCCAGAGCGATCGAATTTATTCTATTCTTTCAGTTTTATGTGTCTAAGTGTTATGTAGCATGTTTTGATAGGAAATAGTGACAACTATTCATCCACAAAAATATTAAATCAAAAGTACACAAACATATATTTAATTCGCACAGGAATCGAATCCGCAACGATTCGCAAAGCATGGGTTCGCTAGAAAAGGGCGTGGCGGTTAGACGCGGTGATCGACGGATGATGATGCATCGACAGGATGATGAAAACCCCGCTGAGGTGATCACTTGTGAACAGGTAATAATTATTATCTATATAAGTATTTTATTTGAAACTAGCTTTCCGCCCGCTGCTTCGCCCGCGCAGTCAAAGAAAAACCCGCATAGTTCCCGTTCCCGTGGGATTTCCGGGATAAAACCTATCCTATGTCCTTTCTCGGGTATCAAAATATCTCTTTACCAAATTTCATGCAAATTGGTTCAGTAGTTAAGGCGTGATTGAGTAACAGACAGACAGACAGAGTTACTTTCGCATTTATAATATTAGTATGGATTCCATATTCCATAACACAAGCGAAAGCTTAGTATGGGATCAGATTGTGCCGTGTGTGGAAATTGTCCTGAAATATTTATTTATTATTTCGTATTTATTATTCAAGGGCATTTAATATCAGTTTAAAAATTTTCGATATCTGCAATAGTTACGGAATAAGCGCCTGTGCACACTTAACGATTACACCCTGTATAGATAGAATAGAATCACCGAACCACACGCCACAAGCTCAAATTTCACCCACATCATCTTGATACTTGGCGTTCTTCCACCGTGCGTTTTAGGAGGAACTTCCTACCGCGCACTACTCCTCTGTGGAACGACCTTCCAAATTCGGCTTTTCCCAAGGACTACAATTTGGATTACTTTAAGAAGAGAGCGTACTCCTCCCTCAAAGGCCGGCAACGCAACCACAGTACTCCAGAGTCTGTGGTTGTTCATGGGCGGCGCCAATCATCTCAGCTTTCTGTACGATGACGCGCAAGCTCGTTTGCCGACCTATACTAAAAAATAAATAAAATAAATAGAAGATTATTGTCTGAAACACATTTTAATATATTTTCCTATACATTTACAGTGCGGTGTACAATTAAACGGCTTGCGTCTATACGCTCAGCACTTCCGCAGAGTGCATCCGGACAAGAATCGAACCAAGTACCCGGCCATGAAAACACCGGCCATGTGCGAACAGTGCGGACGTATATTTCAGGTTCGTATTAAATTGTACAAAAAGACATATGTGCCGGGCACACGTGTCAGAAGTGAAACTTCTTTGGCAAGATTCAAAGGTATCAAATTCGTCGCCTTATGACGTGACGGTATTGCCATGACGCAACATTGAAATTTTACTCTTAACGCGCCTAAAGATGTTTCACTTCAAAAAATTTGAGCCGTCACGTTATTTCTGGCAGATGTGAAACATCGACATTATTTTGTACGACGAATTTACTGAAAATACTAGTGCATGAATATATAGCATCATTTTGGTATCTTTAAATCGTGCCAAACAAGTTTCACTTGTGACACGTGTGCTCGGCATGCACGCTCTTTTTTTTATTTTACAACTATTCCAATTAATGTGTATGAACATATCTTTTTTCTATCTTTCAGAGCATATTGTAGATTGGGATTCCTTTTATCTATCTATCTTTATCTATCTTTTTTTTAATCTTTCAGAGCAATGCGCTGCTAAAAGATCACATGTGGGTGCACACAGGCGAGAAACGTTTTAAATGCGATCGCTGCGACAAAAGTTTTACGCAAAAAACGAACCTCGTGTTTCACATGCGTGTACATAGCGCTACGAGACCGTCTTACGAGTGTCCAGTTTGCGGGAAACACTTTGCGTTCTATAATAATCGGCGGCGGCACATGTTTGTGAGTATTTTACGGTTTGAGGATGGAAAATATGGGTTGAGGATAGCAGGGATATGATGAGGATGACGAGGATGGGTTGAGGATGACGAATATATGTTGAAGATGGGTTGAGGATGATGAGGATGGGTTGAGGATGACAAGGATACGTTGAGGATAGCTAGGAGGGCTTGAGGATAGAAGTTATAAGAATAGATTGATTAGCTGATTAATTAATGAATCTGATTAATTGTTCGATTAATCAGATCCATTAATTTATTCGTTCAATTTATTGATTGATTGTTTATTCGTTCGATTGATTGATTGTTTCATTGTTTATTCATTCGTTCAAACAGATCCACACCGGTCTCAAGCCGTTCAAATGCGACACTTGCGGCAAAGCGTTCACAACATCTGGCGAACTGCGTGCGCATGTTGAACATGTTCACTTGAAGAAACCGTGGCCCAAACGGTCGAGACGTGCTAATGAGGACGCCTGGCGTTGCTTGCAGAGTGTCGAGGATTAGCGGGGGGTGAGTATATGGGTGGGAAAAGGGGGGAGGAATAATAGGAGGGGTTGGTAGTGAAGAAAAAGGGGGGTTAATCGGCTATAGGTAAGATATAGTGCACTTCTACGGTCTAAATGGTCGAGACGTGCTAATGAGGACGCCTGGCGTTGCTTGCAGAGTGTCGAGGATTAACGGGGGGTGAGTATTTCGGTGGGAAAAGGGGGGAGGAATAATAGGAGGGGTTGGTAGTGAAGAAAAAGGGGGGTTAATCGGCAATAGGTAAGATAAAGTGCACTTTAAGAAACTATGGTCTAAATGGTCGAGACGTGCTAATGAGGACGCCTGGCGTTGCTTGCAGAGTGTCGAGGATTAGTGGGGGGTGAGTATATAGGTGGTAAAGGGGGAGGGGGGTTAGTTGTGAAGAAACGATTTTATTTTTATTTTTTACGACCTAACTTGAACTGATTTGTATTTTGTTAACGTATTTACTATTTACACATAATATTATTATACATATACATATTAAAATTATTGATTTTTTTCAGGTAAAATAATGAAGGATCTTGATGAAGAAATGCATTTTAATACAAAACATTCGTATATATAAAAAAAAATAAAGAAAATTTTCTAAAAAAATTGTGGGATGATTTTTTTGTGTTAAATATGTACGTATAAAATATGCTGGCAAAGTTTACAAAATTGTATTTTACAATATTGTTTTTAACACGCTGTTATTGGCTTAACCTGTATGTCTGTATGTAACCGACTTAGAGGTCCGCGCCGCAGTCCAAAAGCCCAGCGGCGGCGCGCTGGGTGCGGCACCCGGCGTGGCGCGGCGTCGCCGGCGTGGGCTAGTTATTTTTAAAGTTATTAGGGGGTGGGCGGGCAGTAGAAAAATCTCTCTTTAAGTTTAATAAAAAAAATATTTTTATTAAAATCAAGTAGCTTAACTATTTAGTGATGAACATGATAATTATTATAAACATTGCCAATAATTTTATTGGCAATGTTATGTCAGAACAAGCAAAGGAGCAGGTGGGCCACCTGATGTTAAGTGGTCACCACCGCCCATAAACACCTGTAACACTTAGAAGTGTTACAGGTGCTTTGCCGGCCTTTTATGGACAAATAAGCTCTTTTCTTGAAGGCCCCAATGTCGTAGTTGTTCGGGAACACCGCAGGTGGCAAATCGTTCCATAGTTTCACCGTACGCGGAAGGAAGTTGCGGGTGAAGCGGACAGTGGTGGAGCGCCAACCGTCCAGATGGTGCGGATGGAACTGGTTTTTACGGCGTGTGGTCCAGTGGTGGAACTGTGCGGCTGGTAAAAGGTGGAACAATTCCTCAGAGCACTCCCCATAGTAGATTCTGTACAGTATACAGAGAGACGCAACGTCTCTTCGCACTGACAGTGGATCGAGCCTATCGGAAAGCCTACGGTCATCGACAATCCGAGCTGCTCGACGTTGGATGCGGTCAAGAGGAAGGAGTTGATACTGTGGGGCTCCGGCCCAGAGATGAGAACAGTACTCCATATGCGGTCGCACCTGAGCCTTGTACAGCTGAAGTCGGTGGGCCGGCTTGAAGTACTGTCTCGATCTACTGAGCACACCAAGTTTTTTCGAGGCTAATTTAGCCTTCGCTTCCAAATGACCGCGGAATTGAACGTCACCCGAGATTTCAACTCCGAGGATTCCGATATACTAAGGGGAGTACTTTTAAACCGATGTTCTACGACAAATGGGGTCTTTTTAGTGGTGAACGCGAAAACCTGTGTCTTTAGGGGATTGAACTCGACAAGATTAAGTTCGCCCCAATCCGAGACTTATTGGAAAGAAGACTCGACTTCAGACACAAGTTTGTTTCGACTCTCATTGAGGCTTTCCTTTGAGGTGGGATAATCGATATATCGATATAGTACATCGATATAGTAGACATTGTCTACTATATCGATGCGACGTTGCCGTGTTGTAGACAACAACGCGTGCGTGACACATGGTTCGCGCGCAAAATTTGAACTCGGCGCCAATTTTTCTGTGACCCGGCGGCGGCGGCGGCGCGCCGGGGTCTCTCGGCGGCGGCACGCCGGCGTGGCGCGGACCTCTAGTAACCGACTCCTTTACACTCGATTTTGTTAAACGGACAGATTTAATTCAAACTTTGTACACTTATCAAGGATCGGTGACAATACAATAATTTCATGAGTTTATACGTGTTTTAGTTTTTAAAATCTATTTGTGTGTATATTGTTTATGGTATTTATTAAAAAATGTAATACGTTTAAAACAGTATTTATTAAGTAATTTTTAAGGCGATTTTTTGTCACTAATTTCATTGTATTTATATTATTTATTTATTTGTAGTTATATGCTTAATACACTGTCAAAATTCTAAGTCGGATATTTGTTGAAGTGAAACTTCTTTATCGGGGTTGGAAAAAAATTTTGTGTAACATTTTTTCGTTACGCGTGACATTTTTCCGTTACGCGCCATCCTTTTCTTATCTAGGAATAAGAAAAGGATGGCGCGTGATTCGACGTATTTCTGTAAAGTATTATTTTATGAAAAATAAGGTCATAAAGAAGTTTCACTTCTTACGTGTGTACACTAGTACACGTACAATTTCTTTTATTATATACTTTTTATGTATTAAAAAAAAAATGTACCTACTTAGGATGCTAAAGGCACATTCTTAAGGGACCTTAGTAGGTGAAAACGGCAAAATGGACTATTATCTATGAGCTATAATTGAAAATATTGAAGTTTTTTCGCACTGAAATTTCTAATATGTATATATTACAGAACGTATGTGTGATGGGATGACTGTTTCCAAAACACGATTGGAAAAATTTTGCTCGATAAAAAAAATCCTAAAGTTACCTCTAAAATATCATTCGTATAATAATTCGTATAAAATCACAAATAGGTACATAGGTATTTACCTTCTCGATTTCGTGACTGTTTTTGATTTAGAAAATACTAAATATTTTCATTCACTTTTTGATAAAAATGTGAATGGCGCTTACGCGCTTTTTAGTTTAGAGCACGTTGATTCCATACTAAAAGCGGACCCCTCATCCCTCACCTAAGGCGCGAATAGCTGAATTTTCGCTAACCGGCTCCAATTTAAAATTTTCAACACCAATTAGAAAGAAAGAAAATACGTTTGTAATAAATAAATATTATTACCTATTCGAAATTAGATAATGTGTATAAAGAAAGCTATAGTTTATGTGCATCGAAATCGTTCCAATCGTTTTTACCGTAAAGAGCGTCAAAAATCTCATTTCACATACTTATATTTAGTGAATTTACATTAAATGATTATTTAAGAAAAAAAAAACTGTTTTAAAATTGTTTTTAAGCCTCTTTTAGTATTAAAATTGATTGTTAGTTTTATGTTCTATGTGGAATACAAAAAAGAGAGCGTGTGTGCCGAGAACACGTGTCAGAAGTGAAACTTCTTTGATTCAAAGATATCAAAATCGTCGCCTTACTCCATGACGTGACGGTATTGCCCTGACACGACCCTGAAATTTTACTCTCAACGTGCCTAAAGAAGTTTCACTTCAAAAAAGCTTGGCAAAGATGTTAAAAATTATCAAATGTATCTATTTTATCAAATTCTTTTATCCACCATTAAACTACATCTATTTCTGTATATGTTACAATTTGATCAGTCACTTTATTAAGTGCCTAGGCTCTTTATTAAACGGCACTGATTAATTAACTGCCTGAATGATAACCAGTCAATAGCCATTTAACGATTTGACTTTCATTGAATAGAGTAATAAAACAAAAAAATGAAATGAAATAATGTATTTTTTTTGACTTTGTAAATATAATTCTCAGAAACGGCTTGACCGATTTTGATGAAGTTTTCTGTGTTAAGTAGATCTGAGAATAGGTAAGTTAGTTAAATGATAAAAGTAATCTATGTATATTTTTTTAGTAAATGTTTAAATGTTTGTCTGCTTCAGCATTATTATTAAATAATTATAATATGTATAATAATAATTTTAAATCCATATAATATTACTAATATTATATTAGGTAGAAATTTGTTTCGCATTTTTAAAGATTAGGTATATGACGTCAAATAATATTATTTTCCATATATTTATTCAAAATCTATACTAATGTTATATGGCTGAAGAATTTGTTTGTTTGAACGAGCTAATCTCAGGAACTACGGGTACGATTTGAAAAATAATTTCACTGTTTTCTATATTTTATTAATTTATGCATTTTTAACCGATTTGAAAATAAGGTTTTGATTTTGATAATTCTTTTTGTATTTAAATTTCTTTAAGTTCTGACAATTTTAAAGCGGTTTTTAGGCTGCCTTTCCATCTGCAAGAAAACTTCCGCAAGAAATGTCCGACAGTCTGTCTGACAGCAGCTTGCAAGTCTACTTGCAGGTGGAAACGCGGAATTAGACTTGCAAGCTGCTGACAGATAGACTGTCGGACCTTTCTTGCGGAAGTTTTCTTACAGATGGATAGGTGGCCTTAGTTTTTTGTAAAAAAAAATATTGATCTGAATATATTTAACTAGCTGTTCCGCGCGGTTTCACCCCCGTGGCTCCACTCCTGTTGGTCGTAGCGTGATGATTAACCTTCCTCGATAAATGAGCGTTCTAACACCGAAAGAATTTTTTAAATCGGACCAGTAGGTCCGATTTAATCAGCGCGGGAACAGTAGTTCCCGAGATTAGCGCGTTCAAACAAACAAACAAACTCTTCAGCTTTATAATATTAGTATAGATGCTATTTAAATAATTTGCCTATTCGATATATTTAGATACTAGATTTCCGCTCGCGGCTTCGCCCGCGTTTTCAAAGGAAAAACCGCATAGTTCCCGTGGGATTTCCGGGATAAAACCTATCCTATGTGTTAATCCAAGTTACCCTCTATATGTGTGCTAAATTTCATTGTAATCGGTTGAGTAGTTTTTACGTGAAAGAGTAACAAACATCCATACAAACTTTCGCCTTTATAATAGTATTAAGATTAATAAATAAAAAATACGTGTGTCACTCTCGACTGCCGCGGTTGCGCTATTGCATAGCATCGCATCGCTGTGCCCACTGGAGTGGGGGGCGTTAGGTTTTCTCGTTACGGAATTTTTACATTCGGTCACCGCGCTCAGTCTGAGATGAAAGCTATGCAATAGCTTAAAAAATATGTACAGTATTAAATTTTAGAGCTAGCGCGCACGAGCAACTTTGTCTCCGCAACTATTTTGTCTCTCCACCCATGGGCTAGTATGAAAGTGCGCGCACGTAGCGACGCAACTCCCCATACAATTGATGGGAGAGACAAAATAGTTGCCGAGACAAAGTTGCTCGTGCGCGCTAGCTCTTAGTTTTAATATTTATAACAATGTGTGTATAATATTTAATAATTTATATTTGTATAGGATAATTTGTGTTGTATTTATAAGGATTTCTTTAGTTTTAAATGTTTAAAGTAGCATAAAAAATGATTTTTATTAGAAATGTACATTTTTATTTATTTCTTAGTTGTCTGTTGATAAGGTAAGCTTTCCTAATTATTTATATTAAGGTATTGCAGTTTTAATTATTTTTAAAATATCAAATGAAACACAATAGTAATTTTTTTTCCGATCGGAATAGTTATAATTTGCGCGGAAATTCCAACATTCCGCTTACAAATAGATTGATACATAATCCACCAATGATATACAGGGTGTCCCACTATACTAAGAGCGAAGGTTCTTGTAGACTTGCACACACTGATCAAGTACATAAACAACAAAATGACGCCAAAAAAATTTTTTGCTAATTTTTCCTTAAAAATCATGTTTTCTTCTCTAGCTTCGCGCAGCCGGCATATACCGCTTCGCTTATGTGAGCATTTTGTCTAAAAAAACGATAAGATTAAACGATACGATTAAACGATAGCTCACGTGCGGGTGGCAAAGTTGGGCGGGTTGCTTGTTATGGGTGTACACATAGAGTTTTAAGAATTCATCTATTTGAAAAAAAATGCATCTGGAATTTCATAAGAATTTTTTACGTACAGCGTGTGCAAAACTATAACCTCCATTGAGCTTAGCATACAAACGGTGGGACACCCTGTATATCGGCAATGATGTAGGTCGGTATTAGAGCGAGCGCGCACGAGCAACTTTGTCTCCGCAACAATTTTGTCTCTCCCATCAATTTGTATGGGGAGTTGCGTCGCTACGTGCGCGCACTTTCATACTAGCCCATGGGTGGAGAGACAAAATAGTTGCGGAGACAAAGTTGCTCGTGCGCGCACTGTCTTATTATTTTCCAATTGGAATATGAATTGCTATTATTATTATTTATTAAGAAGAAAATATGAGTATTTTTTTAATATTTGTCTATACTTTATGTAGCAAGCAGGTTTATTTACAAGACAATTCCAATGTAAAAAAAATATTAAATCTAATTTTGTTCTCGCGTACATGTTTAGATTTAAACTATGTTATAATAAACATTGAGATATTATTACTACGTATAGAGAGGACACCACGAACAAAATCTGATGACGGCGCGGGGCGGCTAGTGAGTCATACACTTTGTAGATATTCTGCCTCTTTTTACTTATAAATTAAAACTAATCAATGTAATAAAAAAAAATTTGTTGGAGACGATTGACGACTCTAACTCGTGTTAAAAATAGTGTAGTAGCGATGTCCTCTCTAGTACGTAGTACATAGTAACTCAATGATAATAAAATAATGTGTTAACATAGATAATTTGGAGTGCAATCTTCATTTAAATGTTTTGGCATAATAGAATGGCTTAATTTTAAACAATGATATTATAAGTAGAAAGGATAGGCACGTCATAATGTGGCCAATTAGCCAGTATTTACCGTCTCTTTCGCTCGCGATAGTTGAATCATGCCATCTCACTTTGACGTCTAATCGTGTGTGCGTTAGTGTGTTTATTTATTTATTTCATTGTGTTTTTGAAGATCTACTGTGTTACCACAAAAAACTTTAGACAGGGTTTATCTTTATGCGTGGGTTCTCTTTAATCTGGTTATGTCGTATTTCACATAGACAACTGTTAAAGTGACAGATCCCTGGTTTAAAGTTAGACTGTGTTTAAATTGTTTTGTGGCAATACCAAGAATGTTTAGTTGATCACCTATGTACTCCTTTTTACTTAAAATATTGTTGGTTTTAAATTATAATTAGGTAATATAGAAAATGAGTGTAATAGATTACTATTTATAATTTTGTATATTTATTAATTTGATTATTGCAATTAAATATATAGTAATTAGAAGTGTTTTTTATTTATAAATAATAAACCCAATTCCCTAGTTTTTACTTTACATAAGTATTTTACCGATAAGCTATATTTAATACTAGCTGCTCCCCGCGGTTTCACCCCCGCGGCTCCGCTCCTGTTGGTCGTAGCGTGATGATATATAGCCTATAACCTTCCTCGATAAATGAGCTTTCTAACACTGAAAGAATTTTTTAAATCGGACCAGTAGGTCCCGAGATTAGCGCGTTTAAACAAACAAACAAACTCTTCAGCTTTATAATATTAGTATAGATGTAAAATAATTTAAAAAGTTCTCGCTTAAATGGAAATAGTTGATGATGTGCCATAGATACTTGTAATTTATTAGAACCTGAGGGGTGATTTTTTTCATAAAAGACTAGCTTTCCGCCCGCGGCTTCGCCCAATAAATTATATACTAAAACCTTCCTCTTTAAGCACTATCTATTAAAAAAAACCGCATCAAAATTCCTTGCATAGTTCTAAAGATTTAAGCATACATAGGTCATAGGGACAGAGAAAGTGAAGGTTTATACTATGTAGTGATCAGGAAGGCATATGCCTGTTTGAGAGAAACCTATTCACTCTCGCTTTGAAACGTTCAGGGTTATATGTTTTTTGGAAAAATTATATTTTGAGTTTATAGTAAAAGTAGCGACGACAAGCCAATTACGAGTTATCGAATTTCAAGTGTAGTACCTACTAAGAAAGTTCACACCACAGGTTCACACGGTAAGTCGTATACCTATAAACAGTTTGTGCGCTATGCATGGACAGTTACGGGCTTGTCGGGACGCGGGTTGGTCGCATAGGTTGAATATTAATTACATACGAATAAATATATGTAGTTAACGAAATATAACCTTTGCGTAGTTATTAGTCTTTTATTACACCCGCACATAACAAGCCCCTACACAATTTATTATGACTACTAGAAATGCACACCATCGCTACAATACTATCAATGAAGCAGACAGTTTGCAGCAGTGGTTTACATACCAGCAGGCGAACCGACACGCTATACAGCGCATGATTACATTGCGCACATGACGCACAAGGGATGTGCATCTGCATCATAAAAATAGTTGTCAAGATATTCATTTCTTCTGTGATCCCTACTTTAATATTATAAATGCGAAAGTAATTCTGTCTGTCTGTCTGTTACGCTTTCTCGCTTAAACCTCTCAACCGATTTTGATGAAATTTGGCACAGACATTCTTTAGACCCTGAGAAAGAACATAGGCTACCTTTTATTGCGAAATTTGTACCACGGGAGAAGCCTGGGCGGTTCGCTAGTATTTCTATAAATAAGATTTGTATTCGGGTAGTATGCCGTATAAAGGTCATATAGAGGTAGATTATAGATCGAGGTAGAAAGAGATGGTAAGTATTAAAAGTTAAAACCTTGATCAAAACTTTTTAAAAGAACTAATCTATAATGTCATAGAAAAAACATAGAAACAATAACGTCAAAAATGATCCAATAGTTCAAAAAAATATTTTCCAAAAAAATCGTAACTAAAATTAAAAAAAAATGGAAAGAAAATCAAGAAAACCAAGGACTATGTGAGTACATATTATATCTTTGTTAATATATCACATTAATATATAAATGTCTGTAAAATCATGTAAGTATTTCTACAGCTCATGTTTTTTCTCATGCATAACTTATATTACCTATAGATGCCTATAGTAAACTTTCATTCAAAGCGGTTGGTTAGTTTTTAATGAAAGAGCAACAAACATACATCCAGTTATCATCACACACCTTCGCATTTATAATATTACTAGCTGTGTTCTGCGGTTTTACTCGCAGTGCACCGCTCCTGTTGTCTTAGCGATATGATATATAGCCTATAGCCTTCCTCGATGAATGGGCTATCTAACACCGAAAAAATTTTTCAAATCGGACCTTCCCCGTTCCCGAGATTAGCGAGTTCAAACAAACAAACAAACTCTTCAGCTTTATAATATTAGTATAGATTGGTACTAGTAGGACTACTAATCTATTAAAAGGCCGCAGCTTCGCCCGCGTAGTCAAAGGAAAACCAGCCCTTCCTGTTCCGTGGGATTTCCGGATAAAAACTAGGTATCCTATGTAATTTGTATTAACATGTAATCCAAGATGAGGGCATCTTATTATATATTAAATAATATAAGTGTGAAAAATTTTGTGAAAATCAGTTCAGCAGTTTTTGCGTGAAAAAGAAACAAATATACAAACTTTGACATTTATAATGAACAAGCTTTCCGACTACGCCCGCTAATTATATTATTAACTAGCGGTCCGCCCCGGCTTCGCCCGTGGTACATATTTACGTTTTCTCAACATAAAAACCATCCTCGTACTTCAAGGAATATAATAATAAAAGAATTATCGAAATCGGTTCAGCCGTTCTCGAGTTATGCGCTTACCAACACATTTTGCGATTCATTTTTATATATAAGAAGATTATACTTACCCCTTCCTCGAAAACCACTCTATCTATTAAAAAAACCGCATCAAAATTTGTTGCGTAGTTTTAAGCATAATGATATTATAGGGACAGCAGAAAGCGACTTTGTTTTGTACTATGTAGTTAGTGATTACAATATTTTCTTATTTTTCTAGTCAAATGAGATACCCTGGCCCTTATTCATGGTCCTTTGATGAAGCATACGACCGTCGTTTAATGAAAACTAAAAAAGCAGTTCCTTCTCTTGAAAATAAGTAAGTAGATATTTATTTCTTACTAGCGGTCCGCCCCGGCTTCGTCCGTGGTACATGTTTACGTTTTCTCTCCATAAGAACCATCCTCGTACTTCAAGGAATATAATAAAAAAAGAATTATTGAAATCGGTTCAGCCGTTCTCGAGTTATGCGCTTACCAACACATTTTGTGATTCATTTTTATATTATAGAAGATTAACTATGTTCACCATATTTTACTTCTCTATATACAGGGTGTACCAAAAAGTAGTGATGAACGGAAGCTGAGAGGTAGAGGACCTAGAGGGCTATCCGAATCACCCCCATGTATGTTATGCGATTTTTCGTATTTTCGGAGTTATGACGTTTTTTTCAATTTTTCACCTATCGCCGAGTACGATGATATTTTCACTCATGCTGACGTCAATGATTGCGGAAGATGCTTGATTTTTTTTGTGTGCTAAGCTGAAAGATAGGCCAATTCAGTATGGTAACATTTACTATCGTTAGATCTTTGAATGGAATAAAAAAAAGAATTAAATGGCAAGAAAGATAAAATTACCCAGTATGTTCACCACTTCAAGGGCCCGTAAAAAAATAAAATCACATAAAAAAAGTTTTCCGTTTGACTTTTAAAAACTTGCTCTATCTATCAGATAGCTACCCTGAAAATTTCATTTACTTATTCAGAAGGCTTCAATAGAAAAATTTAAATCTAAATGTGGTAAGTGCAAAAATTGAATTAACATGATGATCATTAAAACCAATAAATAGGTGTTTATTTACCAGAAATTTTTAAAATAACCCCGCTGTTGCTCAATGCAAGTGCGACATCACCGTAAAAAGTTGTCTTTTAAATGTCTGAATGCCCTTTTATCATTTTTAATGGTTTCTTCTGCTACTATGAATTTCCGGGTTATTTCGTCCAAATTGTGGCAGTCTCTCGTCTTTGTAGTATCCCCACGGAAAAAAATCAATAGGGTTTATGTCCGGAGACCGAGCAGGCCAAGCTAAAGGGCAAAGATACCCTGAAAGATGGATTGGTCGTTGCAGCCTGCGCATGCGCCGGTGACGCCTGCCTTAAAGCCTGGCCTCTACGGTCCCTCGACCTAAACCCCATTGATTTGTTTCAATGGGAATACTAAAAAGTCCTCGGCTACTTGAGAGAATGCCACGATTTGGACGAAATAACCCGGAAATTCATAGTAGCAGAAGAAACCATTAAAAATGATAAAAGGGCATTCAGACATTTAAAAGACAACATTTTACGGTGATGTCGCACTTGCATTGAGCAACAGCGGGGTTATTTTAAAAATTTCTGGTAATTAAACACCTATTTATTGGTTTTAATGATCATCATGTTAATTCAATTTTTGCACTTACCACATTTAGATTTAAATTTTTCTATTGAAGCCTTCTGAATAAGTAAATGAAATTTTCAGGGTAGCTATCTGATAGATAGAGCAAGTTTTTAAAAGTCAAACGGAAAACTTTTTTTATGTGATTTTATTTTTTTACGGGCCCTTGAAGTGGTGAACATACTGGGTAATTTTATCTTTCTTGCCATTTAATTCTTTTTTTTATTCCATTCAAAGATCTAACGATAGTAAATGTTACCATACTGAATTGGCCTATCTTTCAGCTTAGCACACAAAAAAAATCAAGCATCTTCCGCAATCATTGACGTCAGCATGAGTGAAAATATCATCGTACTCGGCGATAGGTGAAAAATTGAAAAAAACGTCATAACTCCGAAAATACGAAAAATCGCATAACATACATGGGGGTGATTCGGATAGCCCTCTAGGTCCTCTACCTCTCAGCTTCCGTTCATCACTACTTTTTGGTACACCCTGTATACCTACATATTATACATAACTAAACATATTTTCCGCCCGCTGCTTCGTCCGCGTTTAGAAGATAAACCCACATAGTTCCCGTTCCTGTGGGATTTCCGGGATAAAATGTAGTCTGTCTTATTCTGAAAGATTAACAAACATCCATACTTCCTCACAAACTTTCGCATTTATAATATTAGTAACTAACTAGGATACTACAACCATCTTGGTCGAAATAATATATCCGTACTTTAATACTTTCGTATTTTAGTATATAAAAAGGACTAGTAACATTCCCCCCGCGTTTTTAAAGAAAAACCCGCGAAGTAGCGTTTTTCGGGATAAAACCTATTCTATGTGTTAATCCAAGTTACCCTCTATATGTATGGTAAATTTCATTGTTATCGGTTCAGTAGTATTTGCGTGAAAGAGTAACAAACATACACATCCATCTTCACAAATTTCGCATTTATAATACCTATTACCTACTAGCTTCCGCCCGCGTGGTGTTTTGATAAAAATTAGCCTATGTTCTTTCTCAGGGTCTAAAGGTAGTCTGTGCCAAATTTCATCAAAATCGGTAGAGAGATTTAAGCGGGGAAGCGTAACAGACAGACAGACAGAGTTACTTTCGCTGCATTTATAATATTAGTAGGGATAGTAGGATAGGATAAGATATTTCATTAAAACAAGTGTGGTTACATTAAGCAATATATTTTGTTTTATTACATTTCAGTGAAAAAAACAAATGGGTGAAAGCACATCCAACATCAGGGTGTGATCCCTACGCGCCGCATTTGAAATATGGCATTTTTCGACAAAAAAGTTCTAATAAGTAAGAATCCTTTCTCCCTTTTAAACGTCCTTTTTTAGTAGTTTTGCCTAGCACACGTGTCAAAAGTGAAACTTCTTTGGCAAGATTCAAAGCTATATCAAAATTGCGAACTTGAAATTTTATTCTCAACGCGCTTAAAGAAGTTTCACTTCAAAATATAACACGTTAGCTTTTTAATTTTTATTTGAAAGTGATCGAAGAAGTAGGTACCTAGAACGTAGGTACTTGACGTAGCTGGCCTGGCTTGTGGCCTGTGTTGATGATATAGCGTTGGAGCGTAGTAACCTCAGATTAAATACTATACTAGGTATTATCACGTATTATGGTATTAACCAAGTATTAACCATAGACTACTAGTCAATGTACTTTGTAGTAACTAGCTTGGTAACTACGTAGTAGGTAGAGATAAACTACGATAACATGGCGCGCCCTTCCAAATTACTGTTTCAATGTGTGTAGTGACATCCTTACGAAGGAGTTTGTATGTAGTTGTACGTATTCGTCTTTAGTACTTTACGTCCAGATTTGTTGGTCAACTAATCATAAGTTGCCGAGCGCCCAAGACAACGCACGTGTCGTTTTCATAGAATACGTCAGTGCAGCGCCATTACTAATAATAATGAGCGATTAGAGCGTGACTAGTCGAGCAACAAATCCGTGGATTTGTTTTTGTTTGACGGCCGTCTCATTACGCACACATGCGTTGTGACTTGTGAATCTTGGTGGTGCATTGTAAATACTTTCACAAATACCTTCAAACGTTTTGAATTTTGGAGGGGCGCGCCATGTTATCGTAGTTTCTCTCTACCTAACTATTTAGTGATCTGTGATCCGACAGCTGTTCTAACGTATCAGTTTGATTGGCAATAATATTTTTAATTAATGACATTTAATATTTTTAAACCTTTATCCCTAGTAGGTATTAGATCATTAAGTGTATTATGTGATTTCAATTTCATGATCATAAGTCATAACTTTTCTGCTATTTAGTAACGAAAAAAATTCGTTCTAAAAAACCACTCGATTGTCGCTTTTAATGGAGAAAAAAAGCAAAAAAATCATTGTAGGCTTTCATATCACTATCACTATCACTACATAGTATAAAACAAAGTCGCTTTCCCTGTCCCTATGTCCCTATGTCCCTTTGTACGCTTAAATCTTTGAAACTACGCAATGGATTTTGATGCGGTTTTTTTTAATAGATAGAGTGATTCAAAAGGAAGGTTTTTATGTATAATAAGATCCATTAAGTAGTGGAGAAGTACTGCTATTTTTGAGGTTTCTAATGTGATGTCGTAAAAAATTACATTTATTCCGCTTACATTGCAAACGCAGGCTGAACCCTACGAGTTTTATCAAAATAATGTACTAAGTATTATACACATTGAAAAGGTCTACAGAAAAGTCCGCGATGGTATATGTCTATCTCTTATGGATAACCCACAATAACTTTTTTTTGTCATTTACTTTTTACGACAAATAATGGCTAATTTTCGAAGCGATTTTAACCAATACAGCATTAATCCTTAACCAATTAAATACCATGGATACATTGTTCATTTAATATAGATCCATATGGCCCTTTACACCGTATGATTTAAGTGAATATTTTCGAAGATATTACAGATTTAAAAATTGCGGGACGTAGCGTTTGCGGCCGCCCGGCTATGTAGGTATTTTATACCCGTGCGATGCCGGAGCGGGCCGTTATATTTTTATACCTATACAACGTTCACAATTATTTTTCTGTAGTGTATTTAGTATCAGCATTGGACCCGTGCGAAGCCGGGGCGGGTCGCTAGTTTTGGAATAAAAAAAATATTTGCATATTTTGGAATGTTTTCAGAGACAATTTGTCCAAAATAAATTTACACAGATCGGCGTCAGATCACCAGAGGAAAAAGGAAAATAGAAAAGCTCTGAAAAAAGGTTTGTTTTTAATTGTCCTCTAAATCTTAGAAATTAGAATACCTACATAATATTATGTAGAGTGTAGACTGAAGTAGAAAAGTTACACACACACACAAACATAGTTACCTACACATTCACGTACTCCGTAGTGAGACAAATATAAAATACTAGCTGCTCCGCGCGGTTTCACCCCCGTGGCTCCACTCCTGTTGGTCGTAGCGTGATGATATAGCCTTTAACCTTCCTCTATAAATAAGCGTTCTAACACCGAAAGAATTTTTTAAATCGGACCTACTGGTCCGATTTAATCAGCGCGGGAACTGCAGTTCCCGAGATTAGCGCGTTCAAACAAACAAACTTTTCAGCTTTCTAATATTAGTATAGATAGGTACGTTTAAACTATAAGCCGAAGAGTAAGCAAATAACCGACTAAATGCCGACAACTAGACGAATCTATTGCCTTGGCACTTATAAATACGACAAGCCGTTTAGGGCGTGTTAAAGCCTAAAGTAATATACATACACTATATTATGTGCCCCGCGGTTTTACCCGTATTGCTCCGCTTCTATTGGTCATAGCGTGATGATATTATATAAAATCCTTACTAATATTATAAATGCGAAAGTAACTCTGTCTATCTGTCTGTTACTCAATCACGCCTAAACTGCTGAACCAATTTGCATGAAATTTGGTATGGAGATATTTTGATACCCGAGAAAGGACATAGGCTACCTTTTATTGCGAAATATGTACCACGGGCGAAGCCGGGGCGGACCACTAGTTGCCTATATACATATTTAACTTCCCTCGACAAATGGACTATCTAACAGTGAAATAATTTTTCAAATCGGAACCGTGATTCCTAGATTAGCGCGTTCAAACAAACTCTTCAGCTTTATAATCTTCTATAATATAAAAATGAATCCCAAAATGTGTTGGTAAGCGCATAACTTGAGAACGGCTGAACCGATTTCGATAATTCTTTTTTTATTATATTCCTTGAAGTACGAGGATGGTTTTTATGTAGAGAAAACGTAAATATGTACCACGGGCGAAGCCGGGGCGGACCGCTAGTATTAGTATAGATTATTAGTCTATATTTTTTATAGTATAGACTATAGATTATCGAAAATTTAATAAAACTTATGATTTACAGGACCATCTGAGCAACCATACTTCAACATTCGACCGCTGCACTGCAAAAATTTGTCGGTATCTCAAGTACTTCATGTTGATATAAAACCGAGAAGTCGAGTTGTGTCTCCGATACATAATATTTATAGATTTAATAAACATATTTGATGGTCATACTGTTTTATTTTACTACTAGCTGTGCTCCGCTCCTGTTTGTCTTAGCGAGATGATATTATATACAGGGTGTCCCACTATTGGTATACTAAGCGCGAAGGGACTTGTAGTCTTGCATATATATTGATCACGTAAAAAATACATAAACAACAAAATTACGTCAAAAATTTTTTGCTTAATTTTTCCTGAAAATCCATGGTTTCTTCTCTAGCTTCGCTTCTCTAGACATAATATAAAATGTAATATCTAATGTAATCTAATCTAATCTAATGTAATGTATCTGATGAAAAATGTATTTGCATGCCGTTGAATAACGGGTAAACATGCTGAAATAATGTATCTTATTCTTAACACCTATGTATACCATGTTTACTTGCAAATAAATGATTTATTTATTTATTTTATTTATTTCGCGCAGCCGGCATATACCGCTTCTCTAATGTGAGCATTTTGTCTATGAAAATATATTATATAATCTTAAATGACAGCTCAAGTACTGGTATCAAAATTGGGCGGGTTGCTTGTTATGGGTGTACACATAGAGTTTTAAGAATTCATCTATCTGAAAAAGAAATACATCTGGAATTTTATAAGTATTTTTTACGTACTCAGCGTATGCAAAACTATAACCTCCTTTAAGCTTAGTATACCAACAGTGGGACACCCTGTATATAACTAGCTTTCCACCCGCGGCATCGCCCGCGCATTCAAAGAAAAACCCGCATAGTTTCCGTTCCCGTGGGATTTCCGGGATAAAACCTATCCTATGTCCTTTCTCGGGTATCAAAATATCTGCATACCAAATTTCATGAAAATTGGTTCAGTATTTTAGGCGTGATTGAGTAACAGACAGACAGACAGAGTTACTTTCGCATTTATAATATTAGTATGGATATATATATATATAACTAGCTTTCCGCCCGCGGCTTCGCCCGCGTTTTCAATAAAAACCCGTTCCCGTAGGATTTCCGGGATAAAACCTATCCTATGTCCTTTCTCGGATTTCAAAATATCTCCATACCAAATTTCATGCAAATTGGTTCAGTAGTTTAGGCGTGATTGAGTAACAGACAGACAGACAGAGTTACTTTCGCATTTATAATATTAAACTCAAACTCAAACTCAAACATTCATTTATTCAATTAGACTACTATTTAGTAGCACTTTCGAATCGTCATTACATAATATTTTTAACATTTACCACCGATTCGGAAAGCAGTATTTATGGAGAAGAATCGGCAAGAAACTCCATAGTTGCTCTTTTAAATAATGTCAATAAATTTACATAATATGTAACTTATATCTACCTAACTACATAATATGCCAAAGAACTGTCCTGTGGTTTTTACGCGACAACCCTCCATGGGTCTTTATCGTCCATATATTCCTGAATACTGTAGTACGCTCTCTGAACTAGTACATTTTTTATGTAGGTAAGTTTTAAATTTAGAACTACTAAACTCTTTAATATTGTGAGGAATTCTATTGTATAAGCGTATACCTTGACCCATAAATGAATTTTTAACTTTAGCTAATCGGAAAAATGGCATTTCAATTCTATTCTTGTTCCTTGTGCCATAATCGTGTCTATCTCCTACACTTGTGTGTAAGTCAGAGCTTTTGTGTACATGCAAAATATTATTAAATATATACTGTGATGGTACAGTAAGGATACCAGTATTCTTAAAATGATCTCTTAGTGAGTCCCGAGCACGTAAATTATATATAGAGCGAATGGCTCTTTTCTGTAAGATAAATATCTATAGTTTCTATATCTGCAGCCCTGCCCCACAGTAGAATTCCATAGGACATAATGCTATGAAAGTAGCTGAAATAAACCAATCTAGCCGTATCTTCATCGGTGAGATGCCTTATTTTTCGGACTGCATATGCAGCAGAACTGAGCTTACCTGCAGCGGTGTTGACATGGGCTCCCCACTGTAGTTTCTCGTCCAATGTTAACCCTAGAAATACAGTAGACT
The DNA here is from genome assembly GCF_061535455.1 of Colias philodice. NCBI lineage: Eukaryota > Metazoa > Arthropoda > Insecta > Lepidoptera > Pieridae > Colias > Colias philodice. The sequence continues at coordinate 3,234,255 of NC_143116.1, forward strand.
CAGTAGGATGCAATACCTCCCCGTTCAAGGTAATATCTCTGTTCAACTTTTTTACATTAGGAAGTAAAAATTCAATTTCAATTAGTATGTATTATACAACCTATAGCCTTCCTCGATGAATGGGCTATCTAACACCGAAAGAATTTTAGCGCGTACATATAAGCACATATTGTATTAGTTTTAACGGGGTGAAAATATAGCTCATAACGGCTCATAATATGGGGAAAAAAACATTACCTATTCGAAACTATTTAGTTTTTTATAATAATATTTTAGTTATTTATAATCTTAGTTTATAATTATTATAAATTTCAGAAATATTTGAAAGTAATAAAAAACTTTAAATGCATTTTTAATAGTCCGGGATCCATCGCTCATTAATTTTGCAAGTGATTACTATCAAGCTAATTTTTCGTGAGTAGCTTTATTTTGATGAGATGCCCAATAATTTCATGTACGAAACTCTCGATTGTGGTAGCTTACAGAGGTAACAAGGATAAAAAATTTTGATTTGACGGTTCTCAAATATTTATTACGCAATTTGTAGGACAATATGTCTGTTGAATTATATAAGTATTAAATAAGTGAAAATAAAAAAATCAGCTGGTTAGTAATCATTTATGATGACCTCGTTATCGATACACATTGGAAAGGGGGACTCTTTGATCAAACCATAGATTTTGTAGGACAAATATTTTTTTCGAATAATTTAGATAATTATCTTGAGATTGAACAAAAAAAAACATTCAGTTAGTAATTAATATTTGAGAACCATCAAATCAAAATATTTTATCCTTGTTTCCTCTGTTAGCTACCACAATCGAGAGTTTCGTACATGAAATTATTGGGCATCTCATCAAAATAAAGCTACTCACGAAAAATTAGCTTGATAGTAATCACTTGCAAAATTAATGAGCGATGGATCCCGGACTATAAATGATATCTTTAACTATGCTAAAATATATAAATCTTAATATACAGGGTGTAATCGTTAAGTGTGCACAGGCGATTATTCCGTAACCATTACAGATATCAAAAAACTTAAAACTGATATTGAAAGTACTTAACCTAATGAGTAAAATGGCCATAAAATTTTTTTAAAAATAAAACGAGAAATATCTAAAAAATTAACTTGAAACCCTCCCATACATTTAGTATGAGAAACGAATATCCCATGTACATGGGTTGATCCAAAAGTAATGATAATCAATATTAAACGAGGTCATTACAATTAAAATATGTAATTATGTATTTCACTAGATAGTCTTCTAACTAGATAATATACTTTGATATTTTTTTTCCTAAACTTAGAAAAAAAAACTTTGACTTCATCCACAAAAACCCCTCTACTACGGTCATCACTTCGCTGTCGTCATAAAATTTCTTGCCTAAGGTGTTTCTTGTGCCCAGGAAAGAGATAGAAATAACTAGGAGCTAGATCTTACAAACAGGGTGGGTGTTCAAGCATTTGGAATGCCGATTTTTGAATGACAGCCATTGCAACTGACGCTTTATGGTCTGGTGCGTTGTCTTGGTGAAACAACACTCAAGCCCGCAGTTTGCCGTGTCTCTTTTTTTTACTAACCTACTGCAATCTTTTAATTTGGTCTATGTAGTAAGAGCCCAATATAGTGGCTACCTTCTTAAAATATTCCACCATACTTATGCCTTCAGCGTCCCAAAAAACTACAGCTTTAATCTATCCCACTAATTTTCACTGTGAATTTCTTCATCGTCACTTTGGAAGCTCGCATCCAAGCCATTGATGGTTTCTTGGATTCAGCATTAACATGGTGAACCTGGGTAACGTCCATGGTCACAAATCGTGACAAAAAAATATTCTGATCTTATTAAAAATTTAGAAATTCACTCTTTAAATGTCGAATCGTTGTTTCTTCTTTTCGTCGGGAAACATTCTGGCACTCACGGTTCACATTCAAATTAATCTAAATACTTGGAGACGTGGCCTGTTTATATGATTTTTTTGTGATAACTTAGTGAGTAAATGAGCAAGCAAAAAACATTTATTTTATATTTTTATGTGCACAGGAAATACCCAATTATCATTACTTTTGAATCAGCCTAGTACATTTGATATGAAACATTTTAGCTTTTTCTTTATTTTTTTGGTTTTCTGCTTTAATAACTTCGCAAATTTGAAGGGAAGTTCATTTAGAAACTGTAAATAGAGCTCCTCATTGTATTGCACAATGAGGACATGACTTCTAAAATCTCCTATGAATACAAAATGTATGGGAAATAAAATGTATGGGAGCGTTTAATGTAACATTTTTAGATATTTCTCGTTTTATTTTTTAAAATTTTTTATGGCCATTTTACTCATTAGGTTAAGTACTTTCGATATCAGTTTAAAGTTTTTTGATATCTGCAATAGTTACGGAATAATCGCTTGTGCACACTTAACGATTACACCCTGTATATATAAATCTCGTGTCACAATGTTTGTCCTCAATGGACTCCTAATACCACTTAACCGATTATAATAAAATTCGCACACCATGTGTAGTTGGATCCAACTTGAGAGATAGGATAGTTTAAACATGTAGGTACCACGGGCGAAGCCGGGGCGGATCGCTAGTTTAATATATACCTATGTTACTTGGGGACGTATAAAAATAAGTTACCTCAAAAGCAGGACACTTTCCATGGTTTTAAAACTTTCCTCCAGAACCACTCTCTAATAAAAAGTACAGCATCAAAATCCTTTGCGTAATTTTAAAGATAAAGACTTAAATTATTATTATTAATAGTTTTTTTATTACATACTAGCGATCCGCCTCAGCTTCGCCCGTGGTACATGTTTATGTTTTCTTTTCATAAGAACCATCCTCGTACTTCAATGAATATTATAAACAAAAGAATTATCGCAATCGGTCCACCCGTTCACGCGTGATGCCGTGACCAAGGAAAACTGGTTTCATTTTTTTTTGCATAATATACTAGCGGTCCGCCCCGGCTTCACCCGTGGTACATGTTTACGTTTTCTCTACATAAGAACCATCCTCGTACTTCAAGGAATATAATAAAAAAAGAATTATCGAAATCGGTTCAGCCGTTCTCGAGTTATGCGCTTACCAACACATTTTGCGATTCATTTTTATATATAAGAGATATAAGATATAGATAGATACCATATACAGACGGCAAAGGAAAATAAAAACGATACACATTTTTTCAATTATATTTATTGAAATGCATTATACAATTAAATGCTTCAATTAAAATTAAGAATAAATTATGAAATCAAGTCAGGAAAAATAAGGAACAACAAAAATCTATAGTTAACGAAAGAAAATCAAATTAGAAAATATTAGATATAGTTAAAACAATCAGGTTAGTAAAAAAATATACAAAATGCAGTAGTAAAAGTACTCTAAGGAATATAACTTCATAAACATAACTACTTTTTATAAAAAAAAATTTTTTTTCATTTCACATGTGTGTTTTTAAATGTTTAATCAAAGAACTTTTAGCTGTACATTGATAAGAACATATATCACAAGAAAATGGCTTTTCACCTGTGTGTGTTCTTTTATGTATAACTAAATTACTTTTTGTGCTACATTTATACGAACATATATCGCAAGAAAATGGCTTTTCACCTGTGTGTGTTCTTTTATGTATAACTAAACTACTTTTTGTACTACATTTATACGAACATATATCGCAAGAAAATGGCTTTTCACCTGTGTGTGTTCTTTTATGTTTAACTAAACTAATTTTTTGACTACATTTATAAGGACAGATATCACAAGAAAATGGCTTTTCACCTGTGTGTGTTCTTTGATGTTTAACTAAACTAATTTTTTGACTACATTTATAAGGACAGATATCACAAGAAAATGGCTTTTCACCTGTGTGTGTTCTTATATGTCGAACTAAACAAATCTTATAATTACATTTATAAGAACAAATATTACAAGAAAAATTATTTTCTCCTGTGTGTGTTCTTTTATGTTTAACTAAATCACCTTTTCGATGAGATTTATAAGAACATATATCGCAAGAAAATGGCTTTTCACCTGTGTGTGTTCTTTTATGTATAACTAAATCACCTTCTTTTATACATTTATAAGAACATATATTACAGGAAAATGGCTTTTCACCTGTGTGTGTTCTTTTATGTATAACTAAACTACTTTTTTTACTACATTTATACGAACATATATCGCAAGAAAATGGCTTTTCACCTGTGTGTGTTCTTTTATGTATAACTAAATCACCTTTTTGATTACATTTATAAGAACATATATCGCAAGAAAATGGCTTTTCACCTGTGTGTGTTCTTTTATGTATAACTAAATCACCTTTTTGATTACATTTATAAGAACATATATCGCAAGAAAATGGCTTTTCACCTGTGTGTGTTCTTTTATGTATAACTAAACTTATTTTATGATTACATTTATACGAACATATATCGCAAGAAAATGGCTTTTCACCTGTGTGTGTTTTTAAATGTTTAACCAATTTGCTTCCACAAGAAAATTCCTTATCACAAATAGTACAAGTAACTTGATTTAGAGTTTCATGCTTGGAATCATTTTGAATTTTTTCAAACACAATTTTGATACAATCTTTGCATACAATCTTTTCATTTTTATCACATTGAATTTTTAATGTTTTCTTGCATAGTTTACAATTATTATTAAGAACTTCATTTTTGTTGATATCCATAGCCTTAATTGCAGGAATTTCATTTAAATTGTTTTTGGTGAATTTATTAAAATTAATAATATCTGTTTTATCAATAAATGGATTCGAATTATTTTCTTTTGTTCCGTTCTTACAGACATTATGAATATCTTTATCAGTATTGAAAGAGGAGGACTTCTTATTTTTGTCAATTACATTGCGTTTCATATTTTTATTACTTTTTAATTCGCGTTTAGATTCTTTTACTTGCATAACTTCTTTGTTTATAATTTTTGTAGATTTTTCTTTCGTAAGCTTCATTTTTTTAGTTGATCCACTTTCTTTGTCAGAAGTTAAATTATTATTATTTGTATCAACATTATCTTTGTATTTTTCATTAATATAGTTTATATTTTTTGAAAATGTATCGTTACATTTCGTAATTGGTTTTATAGGAGAAGCTGAAAGCAAAATGTGTTCTATGAATTTAAAATATTACTTATTCAATCGGTTTATCCTGTCTTATGCAACATACTTAATTATAATAATCTTACGTAGGTAACTACTTAAGTTTGTATGACACACAATCATTTTCAAAGTTAAATCGAAACTAAAAATGACATATTATTTCTTGTTTTTATTTAATCCAACGTTAAAAGAGCAAAAAGTGTGGCAGTTTTTAACGAAATTATAAGTAGAAGTCGATATACAGGGTGTCCCAAGAAGTATAGATATACTGAAGCCAGGAGGTAGAGGACCGGGCTATCCGAATCTTAATCCGAATCACCCCCATTTATGTTATGCGATTTTTATGATTTTTCGTATTTTCGGAGTTATGACTTTTTTTTTTAATTTAGTACACAAAAAAAAATCAAGCATCTACCGGAATAAGTCACGTCACCATAAATAAATATCTCAACGTACTCAGCAATAGGTGAAAATTTAAAAGAAAAACGTCATAACTCCGAAAATACGAAAAATCGCATAACATACATGAGGGTGATTCGGATAGACCACTAGCCCACTACCTTCTGGCTTCAGTATATCCATACTTCTTGGGACATCCTGTATATATATAAAATAATTTGGAAAATCCAAAAGTGCACGCCTCATAATTTTTTTTTAATAATTATTTATTAATTATTATTTTTGTTTATTTAATAACAATTAAACCACATCGAATCAGACCCTGAAAAATGAAAGGGTTCTATTCCTGAGCATACTCAAGCGTAAGAGAAAAAAAAAGACTCGATTAGTAAAGTATTTCGGTCGCTATCGTGTTAACAAGAAAATCCTCCGCACATACAGACACACGGACGTCCAAGACAGAACTTTTTTAAACTGTTTTTTAACTAGTTTAAATAACAAAAATGACATCAAAAATATCATGAATGTTAAAAAAAGTGTTGTTTCTTATATGTGTGTGTATGTATTATCTTACAAGTGCAATGTATGATACATAAGGACATTTTAAGTTTGAAAAATCAGATGTTTTGCGCGAAGTGACAGTAGTACCCACCTCAACGCTTCGCTTATGAGGCGTGCAAAAGTTTATATTTGACTATACAAATGCACAAATAAATATTAAACATACCCTCGTTGTGAATGTAGAATCTAGGTGGTTTATTATATAGTCTTATATCTATACCAAGTCTGTTTGCAAATTCGCTTCCATAAAATACCATCAATTCAGTAAATCGGGGTATAATTTTGGTTGTTCTGAAAATTTTTTATATCCTTTAGATTACATTTAAAAGTACATGATATTGATTAAGAAACATCTATATCATGAAAAAAAATTATTTGGATTTTGGTATTGTGAATTGTAAATAAATATATTAAAGTAATTTTAACACGTACATATTGGTTTTTAGTAAGTATGTTTATTACCTATAGTAAAGCTGTCCTTGATATTGATAAGCAACGAGATTTTGTTCGTACGAATATCTAGAACAATTAACATAACGCATCCAATTCGAATTATTCGCGTCTGATGCGTCCACCATGTGAGTTGGTTTATTGTTTTTATCGTAAATCTGAAATTGTATTTTAATTTTATTTTATAGTTTTAAATTTTTTTTTACTTAAGTACCTATTTATTATTATTAACCAGTTTTTTGTATTGTTAACTAATTATGTACCTACACATTACACACATCAAAAATTCTAGGGATATTTTGAACCTATCCTATGTGTTATTCTGATGCATCAAATATTTCAAAAAAATCTATAGTAATTCTGAGAAGCTGAAAATATCAATAGACTTTGTTGATGTATATCTATGATGATTTTTGTTGATGTATATAAATTATGATACACTTTTAAACTCTTTTAAATGTTGATAATCAAAAAATAATTCAATATCGCCAACTTAAATATGGTTTTATTTTACAACAAAAAAAAACTATTTTAAGTACCTATACATAAATCAAATACCTACGTAATAATATGCAGTTTATAATCATATAAAAAATTTAAGAATAAAACACTTTTTGTCTTCGTAGCCGACGCTTTGAAGAGGTGACTCTTTAATTTTTTCGATATAATATGTATCTATAATAATAAAAAATATTAATTTGAAATACTTTTTTAAAATGAATAGGTTTTTATCTACACCTACCTGCCAGCAATAGTCGGAATTCGCATTCTGCGTAATTAGTCCCTTATATGGTCCAAATTGCACATTGTTCGGTAGAGTGAGTGTTGTAAAAACACCTAAGCCTGCCCCTAAGGTAAAAATTATTTTTACTACTACAGTAAAAATGCTTTAAAATAGGCTAATATAGGACTACCAAGGCTTGGAATGTCCTTTTCTATATTGTAGTATTAAAACTGTTACATAAATTAGTACAAAAATATTATTATTGTGTGAAAAGCTCTTTACAATACATATTATAAAAAAAAATGTATGCGCGTACTAGAGTACACACGTAAGAAGTGAAACTTCTTTATGACCTTAAAAATGTCACGAGTATGGCGTAACGCAAAAATGTCACGCGTACGGCGTAACGCAAAAATGTCACGAGTATGGCGTAACGCAAAAATGTAATGCGTACGGCGTAACGCAAAAATGTCACGCGTACGGCGTAACGCAAAAATGTCACGCGTACGGCGTAACGCAAAAATGTCACGCGTACGGCGTAACGCAAAAATGTTACACTAAATTTTTGTCCAACCCCGATAAAGAAGTTTCACTTCAATAAGAGTATTCCTTTAGTAAAATTACATATTACAATTAGGTTGAATTTGGTAAATTTGGTACTTATGCACATTCTTTTTGTATTCGTTAATTTTTATTTAAAAAGATTTAGTTACCTTATGCAGGCTACGTACAAATAAATTCGGGTAAGATTCTTATGAGTTTTTTAGGAAGCGCATTCTACTGTAGTAGTAAAAAAAATTGTTTAAATAATAAAAAACACATTATAGAGAAACGGAGAAAAAATAAAAAGATATTCAATGTTGATTTTATTTTTATTTGCATTACCTATAACTAAATATGTATGTACGTACATATTTTTATACTTACCGAGTATAGTAGAAGGGGCCAAATGTAAAAACACATTTGGAATTGTGAGAGCGGCCCTTGGAACATACGAGGGAAAATTCGTTTTTGATGGTACCTTAAAATTTTGGAAGAATGGAAGGAAAAAGACAGATATATAGCATTTATTACATAATATTATATTATTACCAAAGGCAATATTCAATTGACTATTAAAATTTAATACATATAATATATGGTTATTGTGCAAAATATTTTACGCTACGTTAAAATTAGTTATACTAGTTCTCCGCCCGCGGCTTCGCCCTCGTTTTCAAAGTCAACCCGCATAGTTCCAGTTCCCGTGGATTTCCGGAAATTAACGTATCAGACGTGTTAATCCAAGTTACCCTCTATATATGTGTACTAAATTTTATTGTAATCGGTGCAGTGCCAGTAGTAGGTATTTGCGTGAAAGAGTAACAAATATGACATACCTAACTACATCCATCCTCACAAACTTTCGCATTTATAATATTATAAGTAGGGTAGGTAAGCAAGACTCTAATCACGAAGTGTAAAAATACAAGAATTACAATATACCTACATGGAAATTATTGTTATACCTATATACGATAAAATTTTATAAAACAACTAGCTGCTCCCCGCGTTTTCACCCGCTTTGCTCCACTCCTGTTGGTCTTAGCGTGATGATCTATAGGTAGCCTTCCTCGATAAATGGGCTTTCTAACACCGAAATAATATTTCAAATCGGACCAGTAGTTCCCGAGATTAGCGCAAACAAACAAACAAGCTCTTCAGCTTTATAATATTAGTAGGTATAGATATAGATAATAAAACAATATAAAATAAGTTGTTTTTTACCTTTGTGTCCGGTATGACGAGTAAAGGACCGTGAATTGAACAATACTCGTAGACATAGTCGCCGCAATCCGTACAATCTGTAATTTATTGTAGAATTATTTTTGACTAGCTTTACGCCCGCGGCTTCACCCGCATTTTCATAGAAAAACCTGCACAGTTTCCGTTTCCGCGGAATTTCCAGGATAAAACCTATCCTATGTATTAATCCAAGTAACCCTCTATATGTGTGCTAAATTTAATTTAAATCGGTTCAGTAGTATTTGCGTGAAAGAGTATCAAACATACATACAAACACATTACACAATACACATGCACATCCATCCTCACAAACTTTCGCATTTATAATATATGGAGGATTTTGACTCGATCTTGAAAAATATTTTTTTTGAAGATTGTATGTTGTGCTAGTAACCTTTTTACATAGGATAAAGGATTTTTACTCATAGGTTTTACTATCATTGAGTTAGAAGTAGTTTTAACAAAATACCTACATTTGAATAAAATGAATAAACGTTTAAAATTTAATATCAGTTATTGAAATGAGACTTGTATCTTTAAAATATTATCTACAGACCAATGATATTTTTCTATATATAATATCATTGCTACAAAATGAAATCGTAAATTGTGGTATACTTACCGTAAAAGACAATAATTATGTATCACACAGAAAATCCAGTAGCTACTTCATTGTAATAATTTCACGATATGGTTTACAATTTTATGCAGTAACGGGTACAACAACGACCTAAACTTAGGTACTAGGGTAACTAGGTACTAACTAGGTACATAGGTTTTCATAAAACACACACAACTTACAAATATATTCATCCGGGCCAGGTTCATCCGGTTCGTAATAACTTACTCGTTTCTTGTTCCTCAAATTGAATTTACTCATTGTGAAAACATATATCTGTTAAAGAATTAAAATTAATTAAACCTTAGAATTAAACAATGTTTGTTTGGTGCGTTAGTGATATGACAGAAACCTAATACTACTATTTAGTAATGTATGTACACTAATATAATTACCCTGAAATTATTATAAGTATTCTTCTAAGGCATAAACTTTGCCAAACAAGATTTAGCAATAAAATCAGATAGGTAACACAATTCACAAGCCACAATCCCGCCATAAAATATCTCCCGCCATTTCTCGAAACAAGACTGGATACGTTCACCACAGATAACAACTATGATGCGTTCATTGTAGCTAAATTCCAGATCTAGTATTTTTAAACTGTGTGTGATTTTTAACATATAATATATTACTTAAAATTTAAATTCACAATTTAAATTTAACTATATAGTTAAATAAAAAACCTACCTCAGTTTAATTTTATGACTTGTTTAAGAGTTTAGGCACCAAATTTTAGTTCAATAGTTGAAACGGTACATATACGTATGTATATAGATTATAATAAAGAGAAAAAATATTTATATGTACTAATATAATATTTAGACTTTATTTAATTACCTGAATTGAATTGAGCGCGAATCACACTAATATATATAATATTAACACCAGTGTGTCAGGACCAGGATAAGGGATAATTCATAGACCTATATTTTTATAATACGTAGTAATGCATTATACAGGGTGTACCAAAAAGTAGTGATGAACGGAAGCTGAGAGGTAGAGGACCTAGAGGGCTATCCGAATCATCCCCATGTATGTTATGCGATTTTTCGTATTTTCGGAGTTATGACGATTTTTTCAATTTTTCACCGATCGCCGAGTACGATGATATTTTCACTCATGCTGACGTCAATGATTGCGGAAGATGCTTGATTTTTTTTGTGTGCTAAGCTGAAAGATAGGCCAATTCAGTATGGTAACATTTACTATCGTTAGATCTTTGAATGGAATAAAAAAAATAATTAAATGGCAAGAAAGATAAAATTACCCAGTATGTTCACCACTTCAAGGGCCCGTAAAAAAATAAAATCACATAAAAAAAATTTTCCGTTTGACTTTTAAAAACTTGCTCTATCTATCAGATAGCTACCCTGAAAATTTCATTTTATTATTCAGAAGGCTTCAATCGAATAATTTAAATCTAAATGTGGTAAGTGCAAAAATTGAATTAACATGATGATCATTAAAACCAATAAATAGGTGTTTAATTACCAGAAATTTTTAAAATAACCCCGCTGTTGCTCAATGCAAGTGCGACATCACCGTAAAAAGTTGTCTTTTAAATGTCTGAATGCCCTTTTATCATTTTTAATGGTTTCTTCTGTTACTATGAATTTCCGGGTTATTTCGTCTAAATTGTGGCATTCTCTCAAGTAGCCGAAGTCTTTTTAATATTCCCATTGAAACAAATCAATGGGGTTTAGGTCGAGGGACCGTGGAGGCCAGGCTTTAAGGCAGGCTTCACCGGCGCATGCGCAGGCTGCAACGACCAATCCATCTTTCAGGGTATCTTGGCCCTTTAGCCTGGCCTGCACGGTCCCCGGACATAAACCCTATTGATTATTTTCCGTGGGGATACTACAAAGACGAGAGACTGCCACAATTTGGACGAAATAACCCGGAAATTCATAGTAGCAGAAGAAACCATTAAAAATGATAAAAGGGCATTCAGACATTTAAAAGACTACTTTTTACGGTGATGTCGCACTTGCATTGAGCAACAGCGGGGTTATTTAAAAAATTTCTGGTAATTAAACACCTATTTATTGGTTTTAATGATCATCATGTTAATTCAATTTTTGCACTTACCACATTTAGATTCAAATTTTTCGATTGAAGCCTTCTGAATAATAAAATGAAATTTTCAGGGTAGCTATCTGATAGATAGATTAAGTTTTTAAAAGTCAAACGGAAAACTTTTTTTATGTGATTTTATTTTTTTACGGGCCCTTGAAGTGGTGAACATACTGGGTAATTTTATCTTTCTTGCCATTTCATTCTTTTTTTATTCCATTCAAAGATCTAACGATAGTAAATGTTACCATACTGAATTGGCCTATCTTTCAGCTTAGCACACAAAAAAAATCAAGCATCTTCCGCAATCATTGACGTCAGCATGAGTGAAAATATCATCGTACTCGGCGATAGGTGAAAAATTGAAAAAATCGTCATAACTCCGAAAATACGAAAAATCGCATTACATACATGGGGGTGATTCGGATAGCCCTCTAGGTCCTCTACCTCTCAGCTTCCGTTCATCACTACTTTTTGGTACACCCTGTATACAGCAAGTACATTAGGTAAAACGATTACGTCTTATTTTAGTTATAAACTTAAGTAACTAATTAAATACTTGAACCGATACACAATGGACTGCAGTGTGATGTTGTTATTAAAGCGCGTTTCAATAAAGCAACTTATCTTCAATGGCGGCCAAAGCTGACACTGACATATGGGTTTCTCTGTCTACGTATGGTAGGGTCAGCAAAAAAGAAAATAAAAATAACGTAAATGGATAATTATTTTATTAATTATTTCAAATTGTTTGTTGACAATCTTTTTTGTTATGGTATTTGTGTATTTATATGAATTATCATATGTATGTACGTATACAGAATGCAATAAAATTCCCATAATACGTAATGAGCCCATAAAACTGAACAAGTTTTCCCAAAGAACATATTTTGTCAAATTCCAATAAAACATTATTTAGTATCGCAAATACTTAATTGTCAATGTAAATTTATGGTAAAAACTATTATAGGGAAAATCAAATACATTTTAGTGATTTTACTTTTCCCTATTTTTTTGCACGCCGTACGACCGTGTGTAAGTGAGAGGGAATGATAAGCGCCGCCATTTAAGATTCGTTTCTTTAATGAAATGCGTTATACTTGTTGATTCAAATTTTTGAACGTATTAATATCTGTCATGTCAATTCAATTATACTGTCACTGTCAAGTGTCATAAATTATCAACAGGGCCCTGACAGCCTAGTTTCAAAATGGCTAGTTGTGGCGCTGCATTACTTCCTGTACTTTTTTTTTTGTTTCTACTTGTTTCCGGCTACGGCGCCATTTTGAGAAGCCATGTTATGACAATTGACATTTATTTGAATGAAACGACCATTGTGTCTATAATTTAATTATTTTTTTCTCGATTTTCACAATATAATAGACTAGTGTTCTACTGTAAAGAAGTGCTAAATTTGCTATGGGACTATTAAAGTGCTGTGTCGGTGGTGGCACCGCAACCAATGCGACGAATCGGCTTTTTTGTTTTCCGCAGAATGATTATTTGAGGAACCTGTGGATGTCCTTTCTGGTGCCCACTAATTCCTCCCTCATCGGATTGTCGAAAGATCAACTTCGACACAAACGCGTTTGTGAGAAACACTTCGATAGATATCAGTTCGATGAAGAAGGCAAGAGGCTTAGGCATTCATACCCATGCCTATTTACGGATGACGAAATACGCGCACGGCGTGCCCCTGTCTTCCAGTGAAACTGGTGAGTTCTACCTGGAGCTATAAATAACATGATTAAAAATTATGTAAATAGCTGATATTTGGTAAGACAGGTTTCATGGCTCCAAACAAATACTTTGACATACTTTACATTCCTTCTATTTGTGTTTGAATTATATTTTTAAATGTTACATATGTATTTACTTGTTACAGTACAAAATGCTCTGAGTGATCACAATTATCACAAAATGGAATCAGATGAGAATGAAAATATTACAGATAATATGTTGGTCATTGGAAGGGCAGGTATGTATTATGCACTCAAATTTTTATTTAAGCTATCCTATAATATGGTATTATATTTAACATAAATTATAATATAGTAATCAGGATAGTATTTTATAAGTTACGAGCTGTGCTCCACGGTTTCACCCGCGTGGCTCCGCTCCTTTTGGTCTTAGCATGGTGATATATAGCCTATATCTTCCTTGATGAATGGGCTATCTAACACCGAAAGAATTTTTCAAATTGGACCAGTAGTTCCTGAGATTAGCGTGTTCAAACAAACAAACAAACTCTTTAGCTTTATAATATTAGTATAATAATATATAGTATAGATTTATATAAGTTCTTTGGTTTTAGGTGATGATTATCATGAACATCCATCATGCATTCCAGCTATTCCAGTTGTTACGAAAAGACCTACAGGTATGTGATTTATGATAGTTTATAGGTTGATAAATCCATGTTTGTAAATTTTAGTAAGTTTTTTATTCATGTTCTCAGATTTTACTTTAAAGCTGTTTTTAAGAGAATTCCATTAGCTGTTATTAGATTCAAAGTTTCATATGTATGTAATGTTTGTAGGTACTTTATATTTAAAAGTAATTGTTTTGTTACCGATTTACAGATATGGCAGACCAAACTTCATGTTCCTTAAGCAAAGAAATAGAATTTCATACTCTTTGTGAAGATGCAGGTTAGTATTTGGTTTTATTTACTGGTTAACTTTGATTTTATTAGTGCAGATTGCAAGAGACATGGGATTTAGAAAAAGGTTTTTTTTTAAGGTTGACAGATGCTAAAAAATGTGGTGTTCATAAATTATATACTAACACATGTAGGATCACACAATATGTATAGTGTGCACTTGCACTATCTTTAAGTTTGTGGTTACTTAGATATGTTTATTGTATGTGACTTATCAATCTCACAGTTAAACTGCCATTGTTTAAATCTGGGGCTTACAACATTTGAATAGGAACTGTGGAATTGTCTTTGTATGGATGGGCTCACTACAAATACTAAAATAACTTTTATTTTCAGGAAATATATTAACTGAACCCACAGTAGAAGAAAAAACTACTCATGAAAATAAGAGTATCATACAAAAGCGTAAAGGTAATTTATTATTAGTAATATAATGTACATTACAAGTGCTTTTCACATCTCTTTCAGTGATAAAATTATTATAATTAACCACACCACCACAATGAATCATCAAAATAAATTGTAACATAAATTTTGTTTTCAGATTTTATGAAAAAAAATTGCCCAAAGAAAAGAAAATTTATGAAGCAAATAACCAAAATAACTGCTGATAGTTTGGGTAAAACAACCACACAAAATCTTAAACAGGCTGCTGCCTATGGAAATAATGAAGTATTGTAACTAAATTACTATTTTAAAAAATAGTAATTTAGTTTATCCAAGTTCCAAACTTCTAGTGTTGTACAGGGAAGCAAGTTGTATAATACATAATTATTTAAACGATAACTGTATCCAAAACAAAATTGGGGCAAATATAAGAGAAAAAATTCAAGATTTGGAGTTTTCCTGGTTAGGGTGTCAGAAAACACACAATATGTGTTTAAAAAAATGTTTTTAGCATATATTGCTAGGGTTCATGTCCATAACTGGAGCAATATTATAAATAAAATTTTAAATAGAGGAGAGATATGTGCAAAAAATGGCAGGAATCCATAGAATTGCTTTAATGAAATATAAAACAAATAAATTAAGAAAAAGAGCATTAAATAAATAAACATTGAAACCGAAATCTGTTTTATTTTTAATACCTATTCGCAATAATAACGCTTGGAGCTTACTTAATATCTAGTACTTAATCTGTGCCAGTACGTAGTATTTTTATCGATACAATGGGCACCTCACTAAAGTATCGATAGTCAGATATAGATATCGAACTGGTAGGCAACACTACTTATTACTGTCAAAATTGATAAGGCTACAGCAGCGCCACAACTGGCCAACTGAAACTATGGAAAACATCACTGTCGCATCTGTTACGTAGTAACTAATACTTAATCTGTGATTATCAAGCCATTCGCGTTTGCAAGGCGGGGACGTTTATTTAACCCTTTTTACGCTGAATAAAGTTGCTTTGTATTTCGTATTTCCACTGCTTGAAAAAAACGAGTGTCGGACTTAATAAGTGTTGTTCTAACATGTGATTATCGTCAAAAATCCATCACCGAACCAGGTAAAGAAGGTTGAATGTTGTTGACATAGCTAAAATTAAAATTCCATGCATGTGTGACGTCGGTGTGCCTTAGTGTGTGTGCACGTCGAATTTCCAAGAATTGTGGCTGGCATGAAATTTATTACGACTAACGTTCAATACAGGTAAATTCACGGGGTGTTCACCCGGAGCTACTCTCTAGTTATACCGGGATAGCTCCTATACGCGAACACAATTTTTATCTGCTTAGCGGTAATACGGTATGTATTTATAAATTACTATTGTTTTTTCATGTAATAAGTTTTTAGTCACGATTCGTACTATTTAATAGGTTTTCTGTAGATTACCTAGAGTACCTAGCGTTTTTTTAGTTGTCAATAGATTATTCATTCTATAATGCTTTTAATGTACTACAGTTATTCAATTAACTTTAGCTTAGATTTGCAATTCATGAGTTGAACAATGGATTTCCCAAGAATTCAGTATTCCATAGCACTTGACTATGTGACTAAAGTATAAATGTATAGTAACAACAATACACATGTTTCTCTATATTCAATTAATGATGTTTTAGATTTATGTTTTTACATCCCATATGAATAGATTTAATGCAATTTTTAAAATTGTTACTGTACATTTGAGTGATAAAGACCTATCTATTGTCTAAGAGACAGATTGCCATTGCACAGAAAAACAGAATAAAGTTCGAACTAGACATAAATTACTTACATCTTACTGAAGGCCTGGTTCTTTTCTCATCTATTATTAATCCATTGGTTGCTCCTTGTGGGTAGACAATCCACACTTTCTCTAAGCAATAAACTTAGAGTGTACTGCGCAGTAATAAAACCTATTTGGACATATGGTATTCAACTCTGGGCCTCCGCTAGCGAATTCAACCTAATGTGCATGCAAAGGGTGCAAAACAACATCTTAAGAGTGCTCACAGCAGCTCCATGGTTCACTCGCAACTCTGAAATTCATGAGTACCTAGAAATGCCTACAATTAAGGAGGAAGCTACAAAATACCTCAAGAAGCATAAGCAAAGACTTGTAATGCATCCAAATCCCCTCTCCCAGCAATTGCTTAAACGAAAGCCCAGGAAACGTCTAAAAAGAGCTAATGTTGATGCTGAGCTACATTAGAAAGGGGAATTAGGGCACTGGTTCTGGTTCTCAAATCGCCAAATTATTCTGTCCAAATATCTGCTCAGTCCGTTGACTGATCGCAGATGTCAATAATAATAAAAAAAAAGTGGTTGCTCCTGTTGGTCTTAGCGTGATGATAAGCTAAGAGTTTGTTTGTTTGAACGCGCTAATCTCAGGAACTACTGGTCCGATTAAAAAAATTCTTTCGGTGTTAGATAGCCCATTCATCGAGAAAGGCTATAGGCTATATATCATTTCGCTAAGATCAATAGGAGCGGAGCCATGCAGGTGAAACCGCAAAGCGCAGCTAGTTCTTTATAAAAAATGAAATAACCTCCAAACACCTTGTACTATTTCTTTTAATGCTTATCAATCTTTATCTGTACATATCTTCTACTTCAGTACAAAATTTGACACAAAAAAATCTTTTTGTATTGTTTTAAACAACAACCTAGGTTTTAAAATAAACTATACTAATTTTATTTTTTATAAGAGTTTGTTTGAATGCTCTAATTTCAAGAAGCATTTATTTATTTATTTATTTATTTATTTATTTGTCAGAATTGTGTTAATATACAATGCATGGGTCTGATTTGAAAAATTCTTACAGTGTTAGATAGCCATTTATAGAGGAAGACAATAGGCATCATATATATTTTGAAATATATTCATATTTTATTATCTATACTAATATTATAAAGCTGGAAGAGTTTGTTTGTTTGTTTGTTTGAACTCGGGAACTACTGGTCCGATTTGAAAAATTCTTTCGGTGTTAGATAGCCCATTTATCGAGGAAGGTTATAGGCTATATATCATCACGCTACGATCAACAGGGGTGGAGCCACGGGGGTGAAACTGCACGGAGCAGCTAGTGTATCCATACTAATATTACAAAGCTGAAGAGTTTGTTTGTTTGAACGCGCTAATATCGGGTACTACTGGTCCGATTTGAAAAATTCTTTCAGTGTTAGACAGCCCATTTATCAAAGAAGGCTATAGGCTATCTCGCTAAGACCAAAAGGGGCGGAGCACTGCCGGTAAAACCGCGGAGAACAGCAAGTAGTTAATATATTAAGTTGTGTTAGAGCGTATACGCACTATGCGGGTAGCCGCATTGCGGGTAGCCGTCCGGCTGACCGCAAGCACAATTATGTACGTAATATTCATTTCTATGCGCACTGCGATGCGGCTACCGCAGACCGCACAGTGCGCATAGAAATGAATATTACGTACATAATTGTGCTTGCGGTCAGCCGGACGGCTACCCGCATAGTGCGTATACGCTCTTACTCTATGTTATTTCTTATTTGTTTCAGATTAAAATATTTACAAGATTGACAAGGAGTTAAAAATGTAAGAATTATTTTTCTTCTTATTATTTTATTCATTTAACTTTACATGGAACATAAAAATGTGTAACAATTATTATTAATCAGTAAATATTTGTAAGAGCGTATACGCACTATGCGGGTAGCCGCATTGCGGGTAGCCGTCCGGCTGACCGCAAGCACAATTATGTACGTAATATTCATTTCTATGCGCACTGTGCGGTCTGCGGTAGCCGCATCGCAGTGCGCATAGAAATGAATATTACGTACATAATTGTGCTTGCGGTCAGCCGGACGGCTACCCGCAATGCGGCTACCCGCATAGTGCGTATACGCTCTTAGAATGATAAAAAGGGGTTTGAAACTTTTTGTATGGACGCTGGCATATCGACCTGCCGCCATTTTGATTTTTTTTCAAAATCGCGGCGCACGATTAAAGTGGTATGTATGGATAGAGGACACATAGACGAACAAAAAATGTCTCATAACATAGTACCCTAAAGCGTCACATTACCGAGATATTTGGAGGTAAATATTCACTTATGAGTACAACGACAAACACTAAAAATAGACTTATTACGTGTCTATATGCATAATATTATCTCCAAATAATCACTCCCAGGTAGATTATTATTATTACAGGAAGAAATTAGGTATTCATTACATTACTTACATTTTTATGTAATGTATGTATGTTTTTATGTAATGAATGTACCTACTTTCTTCCAATAAACTGTTAATTAATAATAATCTACCTGGGAGTGATTATTTGGAGATAATATTATGCATATAGACACGTAATAAGTCAATTTTTAGTGTTTGTCGTTGTACTCATAAGTGAATATTTACCTCCAAATATCTCGGTAATGTGACGCTTTAGGGTACTATGATATTAGACATTTTTTGTTTGTCTATGTATCCTCTATCCATGCATACAACTTTAATCGTGCGCCGCGATTTTGAAAAAAAATCAAAATGGCGGCCGGGTTGATATGCCAGAAAGTTTCAATGCCCTTTATGTCCTGAATAAGTTACGATATTTAACATTTTTTCATCGATAAATTTATTTTATAATGACAACACATTTTGGCTTTTCATCTCAAAAAATGAAGAATATAATTTTTAACCGACTTCAAAAAAAGGGGGAGGCTCTCAATTCGGCCGATTTTTTTTTTATATTTTACTTTATCCATATATTATTTTTGTTGCCAGATATTTTCTTTATCTCAAGAAGCAAACAGCCTTATTCTTTTTTTTATGGCAACTTATAAGACTATTTCCTTACAGCTTCAACAATGTCTCTTTGGGCCAGGGCACAGCAGTTACCACCCGAAAGTCTGCAGAAGGTAGGTTTAAAGATTTGTAAATTTACATATAAAATATTGTTTGTAAGAAGAAGGATTCTTATCATTATTTTTGAGTTTATCTATTTAAAACTTACATGGTATCTTTATAATCTATGTGATGTTCTTTATTATCTATGTGAAGATATATTCGATAGGGTTGTCAAAAAAGTTGAACTATTTTACAATACATAAATTATTTATTTTAAATTGTTTAGTTTAAGTATGTAGAATTTGTGGGGACTTTGCACAATTAAATTTTTATTTACCATTCGTTCTATGACACCTATTTTTCCTTTTAAAAGTTTTAATCACACTTTTATTAGCTGTATGTTTGTATGTAACTGACTCCTTTAAAATGTTGACCCACTTTAAAGTTAAACAGACAGATTTAATTCAAACATTGTACACTTATCAAGGATTGGTGACAATACAATAATTTCATAAGTTTTCTCTTTAAAAATTGTGTTTTAGTTTTTATTTATTTTAAACTATATTTATTATATTTATTTCTTACGAAGGGTGTCGGTCAACAACGTTTTTGACAGATTTTTGCAGTCAAAAGTGGTTTTGACCATAACATATTATACATATATTTCATTTTCTTTTTCAAGGTGCGAGCAATTTATGGGGACCATTTCCCGATTGAAGTGCGTCATTGCCTAGCAACATGGATCGAGAGCCGTATTTGGTATGTTTTATTTTGTGAAATTATATAAATATACTAGCGGTCCGCCCCGGCTTCGCCCGTGGTACATATGAAAAATAGATGTTGGCCGATTCTCAGACTTACCCGATATGCACAGAAAATTTCATGAGAATCGGTCCACCCGTTTCGGAGGAGTATGCAGACTAACATTGTGACACGAGAATTTTATATATAAGATATAATTTAATGGTCAAAGTTATATTGGATTTCTGGGATAAAACTAATCCTGTGTGTTCGGTTTTTTATTAATTACGTAGACGACTAAGTCACTAATTACATTGTGTGCTTCAATCAGTAATAAAACAGATTCTATAGAGGAAAGACGTTTCATTTCAACACAAAAACACAGTTTATGCAAAAACGAGCCTTATTACCGCAACACTGTGTAATTTCTGAGGTTGCAAACTATATTCGTACCAAAAAAAGTAACTTTTTGTCTATCTGTTTGTTTCGGCTAATCTCTGGAATGGCTCTACCGAATTTGACGGACTTACACTAACAGATAGCCGATTTAATAAGGAGTAACTTAGGCTACTTTTTATTCTTAAGCCATAAAATAAAAATATTATGCACTAAAATTATTTTGGCGTTTTAAACATAAAATACGTAATCGGAACACGATAAAGTGTCCCAGGAATCATCATAGGTGAAAAGGACTATAATTTAAAAGGAGGAAAAACTTTCAATATTAAATTATGTAAATACTAGCTTTCCGCCCGCGGCTTCGCCCGCGTTTACAGAGAAAAACCTGTTCCCGTAGGATTTCCGGGATAAAACCTATCCTATGTCCTTTCTCGGGTATCAAAATATCTCTAAACCAAATTTCAAACAAATTGATTCAGTAGATAAGGCGTGATTGCGTAACAGACAGACAGACAGAGTTACTTTCGCATTTATAATATTAGTATGGATTAATATAGGACGCAGGAACCGGAAGAACAGCAGAGGTTCTTCGTGGAGGAGTTAGTGCAAGAACTACACACGCACACAGAGTTGATGTTATCCCCAGAGATGTTTGTCACCAAAATGAAGCTGATCGAAGCGGCCAAGATATTTAGGATGCAGTATGGGTGAGTGAAATCAATTTGGAATTATAAATAATAATATATTGAATTATTTATAAAAATAAAATTGAATCTATACTATAATATTATAAAGTTGAAGAGTGTGTTTGAACGCGCTAATCTCAGGAACTACTGGTCCGATTTGAAAAATTCTGCATTAGATAGCCCATATCCGTTTAAACGTACATATTTTAATTTCTAAATACGCATTTTTCGTTTATTTTATCTTAGGTAGGTTTAATTTTAAAGTGAAACTTGTTTAGGCGCGTTGAGTGTAAAATTTCAAGGTTCATTACCGTCACGTCATGGAGTATTAGGCGAAGATTTTGGTATCCTACCAAAGAAATTTCACTTCTGACACGTGCGCTCGGCACACATGCATTTTTTTATCATTTATTTTGGACACTTTTTTGGCGGACACTTTTGTAGAGAGTGTTTTATGTTTATAGTGCTTTGATTCGCGATGACCGTTTTTGAAGTGAAACTTCTTTATCGGGGTTGGAAAAAAATTTAGTGTAACATTTTTTCCGTTACGCGCCATCTTTTTCTTATCCCTACCACGCGTGATTCGGCGTATTTCTGTAAAGTTGCATATAGTAAATTATTTTTTTTAAAATAAGGTCTTAAAGAAGTTTCACTTCTTACGTGTGTACACTAGTACACGCACACATTTTTTTTATATTTTTTAACCGACTTCAAAAAAAAGGAGGAGGTTCTCAATGCGGCCGGTATATTCTTTATTTTTTTTACAGGCACGCGCCTCACGAACTGTACACTTACATGCGGCGTTGCCTCGCGATGGAAATGGATGTGATACAGAACGCTATGGGCCCGTATGTAGCCCAGCCGCAGACTGAGCGGAAGTATAGCGAGGTGAGTTTGGGGCAAGGGGCATAGGGGCAAAGGTCACTTTAGGGGCAAATGGGGCAAAGGGCACTTTCAGGGGCAAATGGGACAAAGGACACTTTCAGGGGCAAGGGCACTTTTAGGGGCAAAGGGCACTTACAGGCGCAAAGGGCACTTTCAGGGGCAAAGGGCACTTTCAGGGGCAAAGGGCACTTTCAGGGGCAAAGGGCACTTTCAGGGGCAAAGGGCACTTTCAGGGGCAAAGGGCACTTTCAGGAGCAAATGGGGCAAAGGGCACTTTCAGGGGAAAATGGGGCAAAGCATTTAAACTAAATTAATTTAATTTTCAGCTGATAACAGGTCTGCAAAACGTTCGTCAAAAAGTGAACATGGCGAGCGAAGAGATACGCAGCTTGCAAGCGAACATTGAATCTTTTTCGCTGCAATACCATGAGTGTTTGAAGAATAAAGGTATTTGTATAAATCTACTGATATTATAAAGTTGAAGAGTTTTTTTCGTTTGAACGCGCTAATCTTATGAACTACTGGTCCGATTTTAAAAATTATTTCGGTGTTAGATAGCCCATTTATCGAGGAAGGCTGTACGGAACAATACGGGTGAAACCGCGGGACAGACCTAGTAATGAAGATTATCACCGTTATAATTATTGATTATTAAATTTTTTCTCCTCAAAAAAGGATAAAATGCTATTCATCTTCAATTATGTTCGTGTTAAGATTTTTAATTTTTGAAAAATACTTAGTTATTTTTTTGATCTCAACGATCGATAGATTTTTCACCATTCTTAAAAAAAACATATTTTTCATTCCATTTATTAGTATAAAAAATAAAAAAAAGACGGGTTGTACTCCGGGAGTGCCGGCAGAAGTGAAAACTTGATTATTAACGTTGAGCATGTTTGATATTTTGGAATGGTATCCGTCTTACGCTTTTTCGATCAGGTCACGTGTCCTGACGCGAGTTTAAGAAACCCATTACAGAAAAAGTGTTCAACCGCGCCGCTAAAGAAGTTTTCACTTCAAAAATAATAAATTAATACATTTTTCAGGGCACATAAATTACTTACAACAATCCGGACCGATGACGAACGAACGTCGCGAATTGGAAGCGTGTCTCAGAGTTCAGATTGAAGAAATGGAGAGGAAATTGAACGCTTTGGTATGTTAAAATAATTGTTTATTATGTTTAGAATGGTTTATCAGTAAAATCAAATCTTAAAAATACTTGTATCGGTCATTAAGCCAATGTGCAGTTCTATAGTAGAGCCATTTTAATAGGCAACATTTGACAGTTCAACAAAATTCAACAACGTAACTTAGTAACGACGACATAGAATAACATGATATTTCGTTTTGTTAGATCTGCACATTTGCACACTTTTATCAATTACGACTACATATTTATAATAATAATGACCGATACAAGTAATTTTAAGATTTTATTTTACGTAAAAGAGACATTTTAGTTTAAAGCTTAAAAAATCATTTAAAAATAATTTATTGCGTTATGCTATACTATATTAATAGTCGTAGAACAAATGTTGTTACAAATCCATACTAATATTATAAAATACTAGCGGTCCGCCCCGGCTTCGCCCGTGGTACATATTTACGTTTTCTCTACGTAAAAACCATCCTCGTACTTCAAGGAATATAATAAAAAAAGAATTATCTAAATCGGTTCAGCCGTTCTCGAGTTATGCGCTTACCAACACATTTTGCGATTCATTTTTATATATAAGAAGAAGAAGAAGAAGAAGAAGATAAATACGAAAGTAACTCTGTCTGTCTGTCTGTTACTCAATCAAGCCTAAACTACTGAACCAATTTGCATGAAATTTGGTATGGAGATATTTTGATACCCGAGAAAGGACATAGGCTACTTTTTATTGCGAAATATGTACCACGGGCGAAGCCGGGGCGGACCTCTAGTTATCTAATAAAGATATCTTGTCCTGCGTTACTGGTGTTTTACAAGTGACCGTGTATGTTTTCGATTTCATCACTTTTTAATTAAATTTAAAATAAACTTATTATATTATAGGTTGCTCAAATAAACCAATCTCAAATGGAATTAGTCGACCACATGAAGGAAAACATCGCAAATTTGCGGCAACTGCAGAGTCAAGTTTTGGACGAGGAGCTTATCAAGTGAGTATTTATCTAAGAATCTATACTAATATTATAAAGCTGAAGAGTTTGTTTGTTTGTTTGTTTGAACGCGCTAATCTTGGGAACTACTGGTCCGTTTTGAAAAATTCTTTCGGTGTTGGATAGCCCATTTATCGAGGAAGGTTATAGGCTATATTTCATCACGCTACGACCAACAGGGGTGGAGCCACGGGGGTGAAACCGCGCGGAGCAGCTAGTCTATAAATATAATGAACTCCTTGGTATAGTGGTTGACGCGTGAGCGTAACACCGAGGGGTCCTGGGTTCGATTCCCGGTGGAGACGAAGAAAAAATGTCTCGATCTGGCAGGACACAGAAGGCTGATCACCTACGTGTCCCTAAAGAAAATCGATCAGTGAAACAGATGTATAATGCATCTGCCCCTTATATAGTGAAGTGTAGTGAAGTCCCATGTCTGCTAGCCCAACTAGGGGACACGGGACTTCACTTTAAACATATAATAAAATGGTTGTAAAGTCAAAACCGTACATTGAATATTATTTTAAAAGAATATTTAGGGCGTGATGTACTATCAATATCGAAGCCAAAAATATGTTTTTTTGAATTTGCGTCTGTTTGTATGTCCGGGCTTATCTCAAAAAGTATTGTATTGATCTAGTTAAAACTCAAATAATGCGTGTTATTGCGCGAAGCCGCGGGCGGAAAACTACAATACATTTGATTTCTTTTTTTTATATTAATGAGATAAACATTGATTTTATTATAATTATTAATCACTACATAGTATAAAACAAAGTAGCTTTCTCTGTCCCTATGTCCCATTGTATGCTTTAATCTTTAAAACTACGCAACGGATTTTGATGCGGTTTTTTTTAATAGATAGAGTGATTCAAGAGGAAGGTTTTAGTATATAATTTATTAGGTTTTAGACAAAGCGGGCGAAGCCGCGGGCGGTAAGCTAGTTGATTATATAAAAGTTTCATCGATTTGATTTAATGATTTACCCTTCCAGATGGAAACGTGAACAACAGTTAAGCGGTAACGGTGTTCCAATGCAATCAAATCTCAACACAATACAAGAATGGTGCGAATTACTAGCCGATCTAATATGGAGTACCCGGCAGCAAGTGAATAATGTTGCCAGAATCAATAGCAAGACGATTGTGGAATTACGTCAGCCCCACCTAGCTGAGATGTTGGATGAGATGAGCAAGCAGGTGGGTTCAGATGGTACAAGTGGGTCGAGATGGCACAGGTAGGTCTAGATGGTGAAGGAAATTATCGAACATGTGGGTCCGGATGGGCGAAATAAGCGTACAGGTGGGTCGAGATGAGTCCAAATGGTACAGGTGGATTGAGATGGGTTCAAATGCTACAGGCACGATGAGATTCATATTCAAACATTTTGACTTCAAGAAAGACTGAATTTCATTATTATTATATAAAATCATTATTTTCATGATTTGATCATTGGTCAAATAATAATTATCTTATTCAAAACATGCCACAAAATATTGTATTACTAAACCCTACCAATATTATAAATGCGCATGTATTGATGGATGTTTGTTACTCTTTCATGCAAATACTACTGAACCGATTACAATTAAGTCTGGTATGGAATAAGACATATATGCTACTTCTTATCCCGGAAATCTCCCAGGAACGGGAACTATGCGGGTTTTTCTTTAAAAACGCGGGCGGAAATCTAATAATATTAAAAAATTTCTTTTAACAGGTAACAAGCTTGCTATCAACATTGGTGACATCTACTTTCGTTATCGAGAAGCAGCCGCCGCAAGTTATGAAAACCAACACACGGTGAGATCCCACTAATATTATAAATGCGAAAGTTTGTGTGTTTGTTTGTTACTCCTTCACGCAAATTGTAGAACTGATTTTCATGAAATTTAAGTATGTAAATTTCACACATGTCACGACCTGATCCCATACTAAGCTTTCGCTTGTGTTATGGAAACCAGATGACTGATAAACATACATATATATAATTTTAAACACATACTTATATATGTAATTAACACCCAGACACAGAGCAAACATCTATGTTCATCACACAACTATTTGCCCCGGGTGGGAATCGAACCCACGGCTTCTGGGTTGGAAGGCAGGGTCACTACCAACCAAGCCAACCGGTAAGTCAATTGTAATGTTGTCAAAATGTAATATTTGTAATTTCTATTGCAGTTTTACGGCAACCGTTCGTCTGCTAGTCGGCGGACAGTTGAATGTACACATGACACCCCCCAGAGTTACTGTAAGTATTATTATTTATATTAATTATTATTTATTAAAACTAAAAAGAGGAAAGTTTTTTGTTTGTTAGTTATGATTTAACTAAAAAAACGAACGATCGATTTTAAAAATTAATTTCCCGTTACAAAGCTACGTCTTTATCCAAACGACATATCTATACTAATATTATAAAGCTAAAGAGTTTGTTTGTTTGAACGCGCTAATCTCAGAAACTACTGGTAAATTTATCGAGGAAGGCTATTTATCACCAAGCTAAGACCAACAAGAAAACCGCAGGGCACAGCTACCTAGTTAAAAATAAATAGTGTCACGAGAATTATGTATAGTCAATTTAATTTGTTTTATATTTTTTATATACCTATTGTGTATAGAAATAATTATGTCCCATACTTTTAAATTTTGAATTCCACTAAGAGCCGATTTTTCAATGCTTGGATAAAACTTATTCGTCGAATAATGTATAAAACTACCATTTTAAAAACGTATTCTAATTGCCCGTATTTGACGGTTTACGTGTCATTTTAATATTATCGTGTAATACTTTATTGGACGGATAAGTTTTATCCAAGCATTGAAAAATCGGCCCTAAATTTGATCAAACGTCTAAATATTTTGTCTAGTAATTTTTCACACAAAGATACAATTTTTCTCATCATTTTGTCATACAGGTGGTAATAATATCGGAACAGCAAGCGCAGCTGCTCCTAAAGAGCGATTCGCAAAGCGGTCGCGGAAAACAGCCGGTCGAATGCGGGGATATATTGAACAATAGCGGGTGTATGGAGTACCAGCCTACTAGCCGGCAGTTGAGCGTCAGTTTCAGGTAAAAATTGGTCAAAAATGTCAAAAAATTGGTCAAAAAAGTAAAAAGTTGATTAAATGTTTAAAAAATGTCGTATACTCAAACTCAAACTCAAACTCATTTATTTGGCACCACATTATACAGAAATAAGGTAATTATATAAAAACAAACAAAAAGAAGAAATACAAAATAAAATTAAAATTAAAAAAAAATAGATAAAATTAGTGTGATGCCAAAACGGTCCCCACGTCAGCAAAAGTTACAGAGTGTTTCTGTAACACTGGTTTTCAGTGAGTACCGGTGATAATGATAACTTGCGGCTCAAATAACAGAGTACGACTGCCAGTCAATATAACCTTAACGAATATAATATTTATATAATATATTGTACAACAAATAATCGCTTATAAGTACATAATACATATACACATACACATATATAATATACATACATACAAACATATATAATTATATATACAACAAGTACCATTCACTACTATCAACTACACAAGAAACAAATAAGTACGCCGACAACATGCAGACACCGATGAAGCAAGCAGGTACAGCAGTTATGTAATATACGCCGTGTAAGTGGGAAGAACGCGTGAGCCAGGAGGAAACTGATTTTGGTGATTATTTAATTTAATTTTTAAGTGTTTTTTAAATGTATAGACAGATCCTAAATTACGAATGGGAGGTGGAATGTTATTCCAACACTTACACGAAACGTATCTAAAACTACCACGAAAAGCCGCCGTGCTATACCGCTGCAAGCGCAGTGCCGGGTTGCTTACCAGACGAGTGTTAACAATACCGCTGCACCATTCCAGTTTTTCGTAGAGGTAAGTTGGTTTTTTACTGGTCACAATACCGAAGAGCAAAGTGGCAATGTGGAGTTCCCTTCTGAGAGACATCTTTAAAATGTTTCTCTCGTTGAGGTAAGGTGTTACGTGAGTGCGAGGAGGTATGTCGAAACAGTATCTTGCACAAGCATTTTGCACTCGCTGCACTATTCGCTCTGTTCTTGCAAGAAGTCGAGGCCCGTATACACAGTCAGCATAGTTAAATTTAGAAAGAACAAGAGCCTCGCATAACCTAGTTCGAATATCAGTGCTGAGAAAATTACGAATTTGATATAAAATTTTTAAACGATAAAAACAGTTCCTGACTAAATTTTGTATGTAGGTTTCGAATCGAAGCTCTTGATCAAAAATAAGTCCTAGATTACGAACCTCTAAAACTCTTTCCACTGGAACACCTTGTACCTTTATGTCCAAATTATTACTGACGATATCTTTTATTTGTTTTTAGATCCCAATACCATGAACTTTGTTTTACTAGGATTTAACGCTAAAGATACCGAATCTGCCCAGGCTGCTATCCTATCCAGGTCTTCATTAATTTTTACCACGGCACTGGGTGTATCATTAGGATTAAAGGACAAATATATTTGAATATCGTCTGCATAGAGATGATACTGACAATATTGAATTTCATTTATTACCTCTGCTGTATAAAGAATAAAAAGCAAAGGGCCTAAAATAGAGCCTTGCGGCACTCCTCTAATAAGCGGCTGTAGGTCTGATTTAACGGCCATTCCATCGCTTCCACGAACTTCCACAGCTTGGGTTCGACCGCACAGGTAGCTCCTAAACCACTCAATAGTCCCAGGTTCGAATCCATAAAAATGCAATTTAGCAAGCAGCAGATTAATATTTATTGTATCAAACGCACGCGAAAAATCTAATAGTACTAAGATGGACCCTTCCCCGCGATCTTGAGCAGTCAGCAAACTATCAGTAACATCTAAGAGTGCAGTGGCTGTACCATGACGCTTTCTAAAGCCTGACTGACGTGACGGTAAAATATTATTTTCTTCCAAATATGAGATCGTCTGCATGTACACTAAACGTTCCAAAACCTTAGATAAACATGGCAAAATGCTGATTGGTCTTAGATCTTTCACATTCACCGGTTCATTGTTTTTAGGCAATGGTTTTACTATAGCCCTTTTCCATAATTCTGGAAAGGTGTGTGATTCAATTGATTTATTTATTATAGAAGTTATAGTACAGAGGCTATTAGGCATAGTTAGAGCTACCATATGCAAGTTAATACCATCAATACCTGTCGCATTTGAATGTAAAGAATCAATAACCTTTTTTACTTCATTTTGGGAAACTGTGCGGATGTTAAATTTAGAGTCTCCATATCTACAATTACTGAACTTCTGAATAATGTCAATGCCAATAACATTATTGCCGGGAGCATTAAGAAATGACGCATTTATAAGATTTGGATTATTTAAATGTGGTGGGATCTCTATTTCTGGTATTTTATTTATGTTGAGCGACTTTTTGAGATTTTTCCAGAGCATACGTGGATTAGTAAACTGGTCATTAACTTTTTTACTAAAAAATGCACGTTTCTCGTTAAATAAAGCTGTATTAGTAATTTTTTTTAGTTGTTTATAATAGTCCTTATGTGTGTCACTGTTAGTAGTACGATAGTTGTCATAAGCTTCATTCCTTAATTTCATCATTTCCTTTATCGTATAGGTAATCCAAGGATGTGAAACAGAACTTTTAGAAAATATTCTTTTGTATGGGGCATGACTATCAAACAACATTATCAAAATATCTGTAAACACATTTACTGTATCATTTACATTAGGTAGGCACGAAATACTATTCCAATCTATATTCATTAAATCATTATTAAAATGTTCAATATCAATGTCCTTTAACGATCTGTATATTTTCCAGCAAGGTTTGATTTTTACTACTTTATTCATAGGAAGATTAAATGAGAGAAATGCGTGACTACTGAGTTCAGGTATGTGCTTTATATCTACGTTATTTATGTCCATATTACTACTTATAACATCTATTAATGAATGACTGTGATCAGTAAAGTGTGTTGGCCCATCTACATGTTGTTTGAGATTGCAGTAATTGAGGAATTCATATAGCTTAGCAGACTGTTGATTGGTTTGAAGCAGATTTATATTAAAATCGCCCAAGACTATTATTTTTTCAAATCTTGGAAAAGAACATATAGAATCGGTAAGTGCGTCGAAGAAAGTATCAATATTTAACCATGGCGGTCTATACGCTGTGCCAATTAGAATTTTGAAACTTCCAATGTTAAGCCTTACCCAGAGCTGCTCAACATTCGCGTGCAGCGGATGTTTCAATTTTTGTACATGCGTTCCCTTTCTAAAATAAACGCCCACGCCACCACCCCGGGTACGTATGCTCTGTGGACGAGGGATATTCCAAAAATGATATCCGATCAACTTAGGTGCCAGGCCTTCCTCATGTAAACGAATCCATGTTTCATTTATAAATAAAAGATCTAGATTGGATCTATGCACAACGGGTACTAGTTCATCTGCTTTATTTGCCAGTGAGCCAGGATTAAGTAGACCAATTTTAACATGTTTCTTGACCATCATAATGCAATGACAGACAACATAAAACCACATAATAACATTATTATATGCTTGTTACCCTCAAGTGAATACGTGATTAGATAGCAATGATATGTATTAAATGTAGAAAGTATGTTTTTATAATATTTAGTTTTCAAATAATTTTTAAAAAAGTTAATAAAATTTATAAATGAATTCATATAAAGTAGAATAATGTATTGGTAATATAATAATAGAACACAATATTGTAAAAAATAATTAATATATATTTCATCTTTAAAAACACAAGCAGTACAATGTACAATCATTACACACATAAAAAACGCAAATAAATGTTGTATATAAAAGGGTGCAGTAATTATAATTAAAACATAATATATTCGATTCTTGACAAAATTAATGTTATCAATGTAATGTAAAGCTTGTCTATATAGTACATCTACATTGTTTTTATAGGATATTTTTAAAGAATTCATAATAAAAGACATGTACATAAAAGTTGATAATAATACTATGCATCTTATGGAATTAAGCAGTATACACATGTATGAATGTGAAATAATGTAATGGTAATGTAATAATATAACACGATATTGTAAAAAGTGACTTAAATATAATTCATGTTTCAAAACACAAATAATACAAGGTACAGACATTACACATATAAAAAATTCAAATATATTTTGTATAGAAAAGGGTGTAATAAAGTTTAAAACATTATATATCACAGAATTTACGATACTAACACAATATAAAACTTGTATATTAAATAGTACTTCTAAATGGTTGAAATGGAATATTTTTTTATAATTCATAATAAAAAATATATACAAAAAAGTTGATAATATGTATCGTATGGAATTAAACATAATACACATGTATAAAATAATATTAAATAAAAGGGTTAATTGACCGGCAAGGCTACTTATCATTTTTAAGACCAGAATTACTTTTACTATTCTTAATAACACATTATTAACATAATGTAGTAGTATATATATCAATGAAAAAACCACATTATGATATTTTGGCATCACATAATAGACTAGTCTGGATAGTACATATAAGCGGTTAAATAAACTGTAAAAAACATAAAACACAACAAAAACGAACACATTGCAAATCGAGAAAAATAATGATAACAAAGATAAATTAGGGTTGAGTTTTGACATTTCATAAAACAATAAGAAGCTTACTTTATACAATGTATGATTTTTTGAAACATGACAAAAACTACATGAAATAAAGGTTGACAATTTAACATTAAAAAAACAATTGACGAAAACTAGCCAGACCCAAAAATCGTTTCAAAATCGGCCTCAGATCGTATACGTTTAACCACCGTATCAGTGTCTCGGCGAGCGTATACACGACCGTCTTTGGTCCATACATACCGCCATTTGAGTCTACTTCCCTCTAATATATGTATGGGTCAAGTATGTCTAATTTGTCAAAAATAATATGTCGAATATGTCAAATTTGTCAAAAATGTGTCGAATTGGTCAACAATGTTAAATTTTTCAAGCTATAAATAACACATAATAACCTTACAATTTTCTGCAACAGGAACATGCAATTGCGCAAAATAAAACGCGCCGAGAAGAAGGGCACGGAGAGTGTCATGGACGAAAAGTTGACTCTGCTGTTCCAGTCCGAGTTCAATGTGGGCGGCGGAGAGTTGGTGTTCCAGGTGAGTTGGAGGGAGGGAGGGAGAGTGAGAGGGCGAGAGAGTGAGATAGTGGGAGGGAGGGAGAGAGGGAGAGAGAGTGGGACAAGATAGGGAGAGAGAGAGAGTGGGAGGGCGGGAGAGAGAGAGTGGGAGGGACGGAGAGAGATTGGGTGGGAGAGAGAGTGAGTGGGAGGGAGGGAGAGAGAGTGGGAGGAAGGGAGAGATAGGGAGTGGGAGGGCGGGAGAGAGTTTAGGGAGGCAGAGAGAGGGACAAGAGAGGGAGAGAGAGTGGGTGGGAGGGAGAGAGTGGGAGGGCGGGAGAGAGAGTGAGTGGGAGGGAGAGAGAGTGAGTGGGAGGGAGTGAGAGAGAGTGGGAAGGCGGGAGAGAGTTTAGGGAGGCAGAGAGAGGGATAAGAGAGGGAGAGAGAGTGGGTGGGAGGGAGAGAGAGTGATTGGGAAGGAGTGAGAGAGTGGGTGGGAGGGAGAGAGGGAGAGTGGGAAGGCGGGAGAGAGTTTAGGGAGGCAGAGAGTGTGACGAGAGAGAGCGTGGGAGGAACGGAGAGAGAGTGGGAGGGAGTGAGAGAGAGTGGGAAGGAGTGAGAGAGAGTGGGAGGGAGGGAGAGAGATTGGGTGGGAGGGAGAGAGATGGGGTGGGAGGGAGGGAGAGTGAGGGGGAGGGAGTGAGAGAGAGTGGGAAGGAGTGTGAAAGAGTGGGAGGGAGGGAGAGTGGGTGGGAGGGAGAGAGGGAGAGTGGGAGGGCGGGAGAGAGTTTAGGGAGGCAGAGAGAGGGACGAGAGAAGGAGAGAGAGTGGGAGGGAGGGAGAGAGTGGGAGGAAGGGAGAGATAGAGAGTGGGAGGGCGGGAGAGAGTTTAGGGAGGCAGAGAGAGGGACAAGAGAGGGAGAGAGTGGGTGGGAGGGAGAGAGAGTGGGAGGGAGAGAGAGTGAGTGGGAGGGAGAGTGAGTGGGAGGGAGAGAGAGTGAGTGGGAGAGAGTGGGAAGGCGGGAGAGAGTTTATGGAGGCAGAGAGAGGGACAAGAGAGGGAGAGAGAGTGGGTGGGAGGGAGAGAGAGTGATTGGGAAGGAGTGAGAGTGGGTGGGAGGGAGAGAGGGAGAGTGGGAAGGCGCGAGAGAGTTTAGGGAGGCAGAGAGAGTGACGAGAGAGAGCGTGGGAGGGACGGAGAGAGAGTGGGAGGGAGTGAGAGAGAGTGGGAAGGAGTGAGAGAGAGTGGGAGGGAGGGAGAGAGATTGGGTGGGAGGGAGAGAGATGGGGTGGGAGGGAGGGAGAGTGGGAGGGAGAGAGAGTGAGTGGGAGGGAGTGAGAGAGAGTGGGAAGGAGTGTGAGAGAGTGGGAGGGAGGGAGAGAGATTGGGTGGGAGGGACAGAGAGTGGGAGGGAGAGAGAGTGAGTGGGAGGGAATGAGATAGTGGGAAGGAGTGAGAGAGAGTGGGAGGGAGGGAGAGAGAGTGATCCCTCTCACGGGAGCGTTTCATGTTACATTTTGAAGAAAGAAGAAAGAAAACGTTTATTTAATGGTACATAGCCTCAGAAGGACATAATGAAAACAATTTATACAATACTTATATGGTATTAAAAATACACATTGAAGTGTGTAGTCTGTGAAGCATGATGCCATTAAAAGGGGAAATCACTCGGTGAACATCTGTGACGTAAAAAACGTCACAGCACCTCAGTCATTTTCGGATATTTCCAGTTTTATTTTTTAAAAGTTATTATTGTCATTTTACTCATTGGGTATAGTACTTTCAATATCAGTTTAAAGTTTTTTGATATCTGCAATAGTTACGGAATAATCGCCTGTGCTCACTTGACGATTACACCCTGTATATACAAAATATTCGACGGTTTTGATTGATTTATTCATAGTAATATTGACCATTTCCTTTATTTATCCACTGGTCTATATTTTATTTATTGATAAATCCATACTTATTAATCCATACTAATATTATAAATGCGAAAGTAACTCTGTCTGTCTGTCTGTTACTCAATCACGCCTTAACTACTGAACCAATTTGCATGAAATTTGGTATAGAGATATTTTGATACCCGAGAAAGGACATAGGATAGGTTTTATCCCGGAAATCCTACGGGAACGGGTTTTTCTTTGAAAACGCGGGCGAAGCCGGGGCGGACCGCTAGTATATTATATATTATTATGTATTATAAATGCGAAAGTAACTCTGTCTGTCTGTCTGTTACTCAATCACGCCTTAACTACTGAACCAATTGGGATGAAATTTGGTATAGAGATATTTTGATACCCGAGAAAGGACATAGGATGGGTTTTATCCCGGAAATCCCACGGGAACGGGAACTATGCGGGTTTTTCTTTGACTGCGCAATTTTAGAATTCAAATAACATGTTACAAATTGAGGTACTGTTGGTACGTCTTTAAATAAATACATATATGTATAAAATAAATAAATACCGATTATCTCAACGATTCATTATTTGATAAGAGTAGGTTTTATCAAATATTGTTTGATGGACTGGATTCATCAATTATTCAATGTATTCGTCGATTTTTTTCATTGATTCGTTTGTTTGATCAATTTCTTGACTTATTAAAACCCCAATTATTTATTAAAGTGAAACTTTTATTACATCGTCTCAAACTTTTTGGTCTGTGTAGCGCATGTCGCGTGACGGTCGGCTGCCGAGTAGGTATAAAGCAGTGTTCGGAACCGTACGATAAAGTTTCACTTTTACCGTGGTTTCATAAAACCACACAACATTTTTATTTATTTATTATTATGATTATTTTCCTCAGGTGTGGACACTATCCCTGCCCGTGGTGGTTATAGTGCACGGCAACCAAGAGCCCCACGGTTGGGCGACGGTCACGTGGGACAACGCGTTCAGTGGGCCTGGGAGAGTGCCCTTCGCTGTGCCCGATAAGGTAGACATTTTTTAACGGATTTTAAAAGCGATTTATTTATTACTAGCTGCTCCGCGCTCCGCTCCTGGTCCTCCTCCTTTAGCCTTCCTCGATAAATGGGTTATCTAACACCGAAAGAATTTTTCAAATAGGACCAGTAGTTCCCGAGATTAGCGATTTCAAACAAACAAACTCTTCAGCTTTATAATATAAGTATAGATATTATATTAATTAATAAGAGGTTTTTGAGTCATAAACAGGTATTTCAATTATAACAGATTTTCTTCGTTGTGAATCATCAGTTATTTAGAATTGGGGTTTAAGACATATTTTTAGTCAACCAGTGTGTGTAATTATTGTATATAAGAAAGAAGAAAATATAATTTGTTCTTCAATCGTGAGACAGTTAAATGTATAAAAAATAAAGTAAATGAACACATAATATGAAAACGTTATAATTAATTCTTTGTTTTTTTACAGGTCACTTGGGGCCAACTTGCAGAAACTCTGCGCATCAAATTCTGCTCAGCCACGGGTGGGGATCTTTCCGAGGACAACCTGAGATTCCTCGCTGAGAAGATATTTAGGTATTTCTCAAATTTACGATGTAATTATTGCTTTTATTATAACGTGCAATAAATAGCTATACTCACAGTCACGTTCAAAAATTGTCTGCAACGAAATAAAGTGTTAATTTCAATGAATGTCTATACTAATAATAATATTATAAAGAGGAAAGGTTTGTAATTATGTATGTATGTATATATGGTTTTCAAGCATAAACTATTGGACCGATTTTGATGAAATTTGGCACAGACAATCTTTAGACCCTGAGAAAAAACAAAGGCTACGTTTTATTGCGAAATATGTACCACGGACGAAGTCAGGGCGGACCGCTAGTCTTAAATAACGCTTGGATATTTTTGACGATCAAAAGATCGTTTGAACAATTGTCGACTGTGAAAATAGTGTTCAATAATTTGAACAGATTAAGGAACCCTTTTAGGTTAATAAATACATTAAATACTTCATTATAATTAAATTAACAATTTACTGAATCGTGGATTTTTTTGTAATGAACGACCTTTGAATGTAAGCTATACAATTTTTTAATTGCATTGAAATTAATAATTATTACTAATAGTTAAAGTGAAGACGATGAATACTTTTAATTGTGCCTTTTTATGTCTTTATGTCCCAATATTATAAAGCTGCAGAGTTTGTTTGTTTGAACGCGCTATTTTCGGGAACTACTGGTCCGATTTGAAAAATTCTTACAGTGTTAGATAGCCCATTTATCGAGGAAGGCTATAGGCTATATATCATCTCGCTAAAACCAACAGAAGTGGAGCACTGCGGGTAAAACCGCGGAGTACAGCTAGTAGAGTATATTTATTATTTGCCCTTTGCCCCCTTCACAATAGGCAGCCTATAGAATATGTTCATTATCACGACCGAACTGGTCCGGTTTGAAAAATTCTTTCGGTGTTAGATAGCCCATTTATCGAGGAAGGCTATAGGCTATATATCGTCTCGCTAAAACCACCAGGTGGTAAAACCGCGGAGTACAGCTAGTAAAGTGAATTTGCCTTATGTCCCCTTTACTTAAGGCAGCCTATAGAATATATTCAGTATCACGACCAGGTCGAGTCTGCCCCTGAGTGCCCTAGAGCTGAATGCTACCACGGTCAGTTGGACCCAGTTCTGTAAGGACGCCCTGCCCGAGAGGAACTTCACCTTTTGGGAGTGGTTCTACATGGTGGTGAAGGTCACCAGGGACTATTTGAGGACGCTGTGGTGCGATCGGTGAGTAGATGTGGATAAACAAACGAAAAACTGAATTTTGTGATGAATTTAAAAATTTTGACTTGTTAAAAGCGTTTGATAGGGAGTGTCATATCATATTATAGAAAAAAAAAAACTTTTGCGGTAAAATATGATAAGTCCATTGAACAGTAATAATAATATTAAAAAAATATATATTAACATATAGAACACCACTTAAGCATGTATGCATTGAATATGGAGTACCGCAAGGTTTGGTGGTGGAACCCACAGAACAATAAAAACAAATAGAAGTGCGATAATGTCATAATTAGTATGAAAACCAGTGTCGCCAAACCCACACATTTAAACCGATAGTTATACAGTACACTACAAGTAAACTATGCCTTTGATTGGACAGCTTAATTTGAGTAAAAACTGACTTAGGTTATAAATTCAGCATTTCAATATGTACCCTAACGCACCATGTTACGGTTTATTTTAGTATAACATCTCTAGGTATATTAGCTGTTTTGTTTCTCATTGCACAGAAATTCCAAATTCGAAAAACATTCAGCTACTCCACAACAGAGGGCGTTAGTTTTCGATAGATATAACTTTGAACCTCAACACATAGAGATAAGGTTGAAATTTGTGTCACTCAACATTAATGACATTAACTTGATATTTATCTGATGCTATGCCCTGAGGGATGTCAGCCTTGTTATCGATATCGAGATATCGATAATTCACAAATAAATATTTTTTGTGTATTTTTTTTCTTTCTATTATACGAGTATAGTATAATGTGTCACATTTTGGAGTATGTTTATTACTACTAAGTACGTCTTTTTATATTATTATTATTAAATAAAAAACGGAATAGAATAGTATTAATCTATATTTACAAAATACAAACAGAAAATATGCATTATTTTAAATCTTGGAACTGCCGTAGGTTTGCTGTATCGATGGCCTTTGTTAGACTGCTTAGTGCTGTTCGGCATTCAGTTAACTCGTCACGTTGCATTTATCCATTTCTCTTTTAAATTAGCCTCTTTGGGAAATCTGTAAATAAATTGGACTAATGAAAGCTAAGGAAAAATAAAATAAAATTTAATACCGTCAAATGTGGCTACTTGACCTTTACTTGGCAACTTGACCACACCTTCCGTTTAACAACAAAATATCAAATTTTGTAGAGTTGAAAGCAAATTGACCTAACGTATCGATGTTGGTAGGTTTTTAAAATATTAATTGGCAACATATTTTAATTTTAAAGCGGTAACGCTGTTGGTTCTCGCAATATAACGTATCGAAGTGTGACTGTGACTAAGGATCTTTTGCCGGTGTCAGTATTATTATGTTTGTAGAACTTAAACTGCACATCTCAGGTGAGTACAGTTTTGATATGTTGTGTAATAAACCCTAGAGATTGATTTTACAGTGGGAACTATCCAATTTTAGGCTCATCTGTCGAAATATTTGCTTGGGCATTGATGCCTCAGGTTAGGTCAAGTTGCCATTGACCGCTGCGTGGCAACTTGACCTACGCCTAGGGTTGACACAAAAAAATAACGTGACTGCATTTTTTCCTTTTTTTATCTGTTTCGAGTTTTGCATAGTAAAATCAATAAATTTGCTGCAAATTTCGGACAATCCAGATACTTATACTCTCTTTGATGACAACGATTTAGCATATTTCTAATGAAAAATAAATGTTTCCTTACCTATTAATAAATACCTATGAGTATTAAGTAATATACATATACATATGTATTAAATTTAGTTTAATAAATAAATAGTTCATTAAAATTTGTGTTTTGTTTGTGACAACCCTATCCGACATGTAATGCTTTGTATGAAATCATTACAAATCCCGTGGCAACTTGACCAGGTAGCCAGAGCCTAACAGTTTATTGTAAAGCTTCGGGCTGCAATATTTAAAAAGTCGAAGACTTAAAAAATAATAGCAACTTAGCCTATAACAAGAATGTTAAGCATCTACCTATGAAAACTGATGTGCAAGGTCAAGATACCACATCAGTGTCAACTTGACCTGTATTACGTTTATTTGTAAATAATGTCAGATTCAATATATTTTAAAGAAATATCTAGTAAAAGTGAATGATGAAATCATTCATGACATGAACATATCATAAAATGTTAATAAAAGTTTAACATAAATAAGTTAGCTCAGAAAAAGTAAAAAAATGTGGTCAAGTAGCCACATTTGACCGGTATTTATAATGTTTGTCTTTTCTAAAGTATCGATACTGTCGATATGCGCCACAAGCATCACTAAAGCGACATTCGTTTGTTTATTGCAATAATATTCCAGAAATTCTTGTTTGCTGTTCAATCTATAATAGTACTAATTTCTTACGGATTAAGGTTCGGATTTGTATACAATTTTGACAAATTACAAGCGAAGATATAACATAAAATATTATATGTAAAATAAATAAAAATAAGACTTACCGATGGTATGAAATGCCTCCATTGCTGATATTATTTCGTCTGCTATCATTTTTGCACTCATATACCGAACAACACGTCCTAATTAATGAATAAATACGGAAAAAAGGTTTGACAGCTGACAACCGACTCGAATATTTTTCTGCGCACAACTGAGAGCAAGTTAGGTGATCTTACCTTACAAGTGACACGTGGGCCACGCCCACATCACACTTCTATCTACTTTACTGTTCTGTGGTGGAACCACTTGTATTTGTTATTTATATAAAAAAACTACTTGTTGCAACTGAACCCAAGATTATTATTTTTTTCTGAACAAATATTTAATTTTTACACTGAAAATTAAATATTACTATACTTACTAATATTTATTCATTAAAAAAGGTTTATCAACACTTGTTACATAAACATCTTTCGCGTTATACAGTTACAATGGGTAATTATAAAAATGAAATGTGTGCATGTACTAGTGTACACACGTAAGAAGTGATACTTCTTTATGACCTTATTTTTCAAAAAATAATTTACTTAACTTTACAGAAATACGTCGAATCAAAGATGGCGCGTAACGGAAAATTGTTACACTAAATTTTTTTCCAACCTCGATAAAGAAGTTTCACTTCAATAAATCACAGCCTAATTAGTAAATAATAAACTTTATAATTATATGTGTATAAATGTTACAGGCTAATCATGGGATTCATCCAAAAGAAACAAGCCGAGGAGATGCTCGCAAAGTGTCCTCCGGGAACTTTCTTGCTACGTTTTTCCGATTCTGAACTCGGCGGCATCACTATTGCTTGGGTTGGAGGTGAGATTTTAAACCAAATCAAATATTTATTATTTTTTTTAATTTTTAGAGTATGAATTTTTATTAGTTTCTATATTAACTATTATAATTTATTGTGTGTGTGTGTAATAATGTATTTATTATCACAGTTATGTTTTAACAATCTAAAAATAGCGAAACTTTTGTTAACGCAATAAATATATATGTACTTTAAAGTTTAAACTTGTGAACGGCTGAACAGATTTGAATAATTTTTGTTTTTTTTACGTTTGTCTCCACCTTACAATTCACAAAATTATCTCGGGCGGAGTACAGACAAAAATAATTATTTCTTAAAATATTGTATTTAATTTTTTGACTGGCCGGTTGGCTTGGTTGGTACTTGGTAGTGGCCCTGCCTTCAAAGCCAGAGGTCGTGGGTTCGATTCCCACCCGGGGCAAATATTTGTGTGATGAACGTAGATGTTTGCTCTGTGCCTGGGTGATTATCTATATAAGTATTTATTTAAAATTATATATGTATGTTTATCAGCCATCTGGTTTCCATAACACAAGCGAAAGCTTAGTATGGGATCAGTACGTGCCGTGTGTGAAAATTGTCCCGAAATATTTATTTTATTTTAATTATATAATGCTGGCACTATGTCTTAAGGAGAGGAAAGCATCGATCGACTATAGCACAGGTCTAGTACCTAGTTTAGTCGATCGTCGTGTCTTTAATTTATTGTGTTCTACTATTTATAATGTGTGTATAAATAAATGTTTTTTCATTTCATTTCATTTTTAACTAAACCTTTTCATCACCAGAGGGCAACGAAGTGTTCAGCCTGCAGCCATTCACCTCCAGGGACCTGATGCTGCGTTCCCTGGCTGACAGGATCCTGGATCTTGCTCAGCTGCAGTTCCTATACCCCAACGTGGCGAAAGACGATGTTTTCTCGAAGTACTATACTAAACCTGGTGAGTGTAATCGGGTATTTAGCCAGGGATGTACGGGTAAAGGGAAATTTTCCAAGATTTCCCAGGGATGTACGGGAAAAATAGAATTATCCACGATTTCCCAGGGATGTACGGGTAAAGGGGAATTTCCCAATTTTTTTTGGGAAGAGTGTCATATTATAAGCGCGATTTTATATTATTTTGATGATGATTATAATTTTTTTCAAATTCAAATTCAAATTATATTTATTTGCAAGAATGTAGTTACAAATTATAGTTTTTTTTGGAATTGTGTTATGATTGTATAAAACTAAGCTCTGCTTGGGAAAATTGAAGTTTTTCATGTATTTTTTTTTAAACTGGCCTATACTGGGTAACTTCGGCTACGTCAAGCCGGTGTCCGTTAAATGTCTTACGCCATTTTTGTAACAATATTCTTTGATCGGATGGATAATAATATACTACACTTACATTTTTAAGTGTACGTGATAATCGATTTAAACTTACACTGACAGACTTAATTACGTAATACACATATAGAGGGTAACTTGGATTAATACATAGGATGGGTTTCATCCCGGAAATCCCACGGGAACGGGAACTGTGCGGGTTTTTCTTTAAAAACACGGGTGGGCACCTAGTACTCAATATATTAACTTCTAAATATAACACTAACTGATTTACGGACGGATGATAATATACAACACTTACATTTTTTAGTTTACGTGGTGTCTAACGTGTGTAAGTGTACATGATGATAGTTTACACTTACACTTACTCTGACCGACTTACAGAGAACGAAATGCTCAAGAACGGTTACGTGTGGCCGGTGCCTTTCTTTAACCATTTTTGTAACAATATTATTCAATCAGATGGATGATTATAATCATCATTTACTAAATATAATTATGTATATACTACACTTACGTGTGTAAGTACACTTACACTTACACTGACCGACTTACAGAGAACGAGATGCTCAAGAACGGCTACGTGAAGCCGGTGTTAGTGACAACGTTGCCGCCATACATGTCCCCATCGCCCGCATATGCACATTCACCGGACTCGCATAGAAACACGCCCAGCGTGCATACTAGGTAAGGAATAGTGTATAAATGTGTATATTATATGTATATTGTGTATATAATAATAATAATTTTTTGATGCTTTTTGGAAGGATAATTTTTTGGGGAATTTTTTTAGGGGAGCTGCTAGGTGGGGGTGGGATAATAAAATAATAAAAAGAGCGTGTATCAGCACACATTTCAGAAGTGAAACTTCTTTGGTTAAACATACCGAAATGGAAGCGTAATTCCGTACGTACGACGCGGACGTAACGGTATTGCAATGACCTTGAAATTTTACTCTCAACGCGCCTAAAGAAGTTTCTCTTCAAAAAAAATTTTTTTTGG
Source organism: Colias philodice (assembly GCF_061535455.1). NCBI lineage: Eukaryota > Metazoa > Arthropoda > Insecta > Lepidoptera > Pieridae > Colias > Colias philodice. The sequence goes on from NC_143116.1 coordinate 3,277,199, forward strand.
TAGGCAGGTGTATGTTATGGGAAAGTTATTGAAGCAAGTAAAAAAATTTTTTGAAAATAAAGTGATATAAAAAAAATAGAAGCATAGTTTATGAATGAATAATAATACGTTACCGTTACGTATTGAGGGGAATTATTAATAAAGATGCATTTTAGCTTGTTTTTGCTTTTCTTAACTTGTCTGAAATCGCAAAAATTAATAATGTTTATTTGCGAAGTTATCTAGATATTATTTTATAGTTTCTTTCGAACGAATTGTGACTTAACCTCACTTTTTATTCATTTTTTTATTATTATTTGTTTTTCTTTAGGTACATGATTGAGTTTTGAACGACGCATGAAGATTATTTTGTACTATTTAAGTTTTATAGTTTAATAGTCACATCCTTCTTTCTTTTTGTGCTTCCCTAGTGTTATGTTATTCCAAATTTTTATAGAAGACTGCTTTTAAAAAGAGATGCCGGTTTTTGCCGAAGGAAAATTAAAAAAAAAATCGACAAAATCTCAAAATGGCTAAAATTGCAATATTTTTTTTAAGTTTAGTTAAGTTTTTTTTATATATTTTTTATTTTATAAGTTTACAAGCTTGTGATTTGAGTTTTAAGTAGTGTTTAAGTATTATGAGTGAGTTTTTGTCTTTATTCAGTTAAAAATATTATAAAAAATCAATAAGTGATTCAGGATAAATCCCTAAATTGTCAAATAAAAAATATTTTGGAAAAAATCGATTGAATTTAAAAGTATGACAAAAATTCACTCGCAAGGTAAATTAAGGTATTGACGTCTATCGTTTAGTATTGGTAATATAAGGCTGATTTTTTTACATTTTATGACGCTTTTAAACTCGTTTTAATCCCGAAAAATATCTAAATTATGCTATGATTGCGCTATTAATGTCAAATGATAGGAGGAAATTTAAAAAAAACGATTTTTATAAAAAAAGTTGAAAAAACTTGGTGTCAAGAGCACCCGGATAGAACGAAGTTCTATGAGAGAAAGAGAGACAGACAGAGAAACACGCGCACGGCTCACAACTATAGCAAAAAGTGTCGTTACAACTTTTGGTCTTAATTTTTTCCGTTAGCCTCCTTTCGCAACGTGCGATAAAGAACTTCGTTCCAAAAATATTGAATGATTATGTGATTACAAATTAAATCACTTCATTATTGGGTATGAAAAGAAAATTTTTTTTTAAATAAATAGGAATTAATTCACTAATTTAAGCAATTTTTATAATATTTGGTCCACGTGATCGAAAGTTTTCACTTTTTTATTATTATAGTTCTCGACAAGTCTTCTATTATTCATAAATTCACAATATAAAAGACAACATGATAAGTTTGTATGTTTGTTTGTTTATAGCTGTGGAACGACCATACTTCAACTATAAGGAGTTTAAGAAGCGTGTCAATTTAATCACATTTCGATATATTATTTGATATACAATTTTCCATAGTATTATTTTATACATCTTTTGTACTTTTCAAACGTTTTCTGACTGATGTTTTTTTTTAATAATTTATACTCTAAAACGATAATCATCAGTTTCCATTCGATTTAAGGCATGTTCAGATTAGAGCGGTATCCACTACCACCGTGGGTAGCGTTATACCGATGGCACGCGATTAAATCTCTTACGTAGTATATTATAGAGACTTTAATCGCGTACCGATCGGCTGTTCGTTACCGTACTCGGATAGGTACGCGATTAGAGTATCTAATCGCGTGCCATCGGGATACCGCTACCCGCGGCGGTAGCAGATACCGCTCTAATCTGAATAGTCAATGATAGCATTTAAACATAAAATTATCGATTAAAATAATCGATTGTTAACGAATAATCGATACAATTCCATGTAACTTGCATTGTATTAGCATTAATAAGTGTTTTTGATGTTGAATGTTACTTAGATAGGTATAAAATTTTGTAGTTAATATAAGCGTATTGAAATATACTGTTGTGTGTTTAAAGTTATCGGTAAGGTTAGGTACGTTTCAAAGTTAAAAATCCCTTATTTAGAGTGTGGTTGTTGGTGTTATTAACAGTATAAGTAATATAAAGCAAAGGACCTAATGTAGATCCTTGAGGTACACCTATACTATTGAACTGGAGAGGGTAAGTTTCTTGCCAGTTTTGTTTCGGTTTCTCATTGGAAATGAAGTATTCTAGGCTGCTTATTCAGTATATAAGTGTTGAAGTTATAATTTATAATGATATTGTTACAAAATATTACAATTTCTCATAGGTGTACCTTATCTAAAGCTTTGTATGGTACCAAAAGGTAGACTCTCTAACTTGTTACTACTACTAGTATACAATATACATGTTGATTTTGAAAATAACAGCAATTATTTTTCAGTATTAAACGTATTTTAATTATAAACGTTCGGAAACGTAAGGAAATTTAAAATAAGTATTAATTTTACTGATAATTTCTATTCCTTAAAAAAAAAGACGTGTGGCACTCGGGTCTGCCGCGGTAAAGCTATTGCAAAGCTATTGCTATGCCTTCAAGCCACACCTCCGCGCCCGTCGGAGTAGGGAGCGTGAGGTTTTTCGTTACGCAATTTCTGGATTCGGTCCCCGCGCTCAAGGCCCGCGATAGAAGCTATGCAATAGCTTAACAAGTATTTTCTGAGGCTGTACAACATGGAATCAATTAATGATGTCAATTTTAACGTTTTTAACATATCAGGAATAAAAAAAAAAAACAATAATTTTGTACACGAATATATTGCAAAGAAAAATAAATATTTTATTTCAGCCGGTTCTTTACAGGGTAAACGGTAAATAGACAGTTTTGTAACGAAAATTTTATCACGTTCATAAAGATATTAAGATTCTTTTTAAATATGTATTTATATTGTAACCTTTTAATTCTTGTTTTTAAATTAGTGCTAAAATAAGAACAGTATATATTATAGAACATTAACTCCCCCACTTATGTTTAAGTATTATTTTTCTTTTTATTTGAAATCTATGAGGAAAAAAATGATTATCTTATACATAATGCAGTGGAATTAACTTTCATACCGTAATTAACGATATTTTTTAGTTAGGAAAAATTATACATATATGTATACGATTTTAAAATTATGCCAAAATTGACCAATTAATATTATCCTTGAGGTATCTAAATCTATATACATATTAATATAATTTAGTGATTTTTTTGACGACCAAATGACATAACGTAGCATTTGTGCTTTGGTACAGTTAAAATAATAATATTTTTCATGACAATTTAGTTATTTTTGAAAGGTTTACGACAGCAAAATTTATTTTAGAGACGATAAACAAAAATTCATATTATTACTAAAATAAATAGAGTTTAATTATAAAATCAGCAACCTTATTACTTATGTGTATACAAGCCAAGCCGTTTCAGAGGTTGGTTACAAATACATACATGAGAATTTTTATATATGTATAGATCATTGACGTTCAATAAACAACTAGACTGACAAAGATCAAAAAAGTGTCCGAAACAAAACTCTGCCAATGCGTGTGTAAGGCAGAGTTTACTAATAAGCGATACAATGGACTTTGAACATTAAGGGCAAATTTTTCAATCCTTGGTTAAAACTTATTCGTCGAAAAACGTATAAAACTACCATTTCAAAATGTATTCTTATTGCCCGCAATTGACAGTTTACAGGTGACATTTTAATATTATCGTGTAATACCACACCCCGGACACTCCATACAAAATGATCGTTTTGACAGTCACACCGTAGAAACTGCAAATGTGTGTGTTAACGCTTTATGGTTGACACATTTGTGACTAGCGTAAAAAAAAATTTCGCGTTTTTCTGATGAAATACATCCGTAAACAGCACAATATCTAACCATTTTCTACGAAAAACGATAATCACAAATCCAAAATAATAAAATTACTTTAAGTCAATTTGATTAATGTTGTCAATCTTCGTTGCGTATCGTCCTTGCAGAAAAATATGGCCCATTTTATGTCTGATCGCGCGGGGGTGAGGTAAGTTTAATTTTGGCGGGAGGCGGAGAGTGTCCGTTCTGTAGCGTTTAGCTACTATTATGTATTCTGTGGTAATACTTTATTGGACGGATAAGTTTTAACCAGGCATTGAAAAATCGGCCCTAAAGCAACGAAATAAGGTGTCAATTTCCAAGCTAGAATATTTTTAACGATAGGCGATTGTGAGACTAGTTTTTTTATGGTACGTCAATGGTATAGATATAATAGATGTATATGAACGAATTTCACAACGAATTGAGATTAAGTATAGTATATTTAAAATGTATTAATCACATTTAGAATTATGTTTCTTTTCCTTATTGTGATGGTTATATAGTACAGAGATTTTCTTTATATTTTGGGTCCATTATATATGCATTTTTACAAGTAGATTATTATTTACTGTATTTTTTATTTGAAAGTATTTGATATAGTTAGCCATGGAATGAAGTATACAGTGTCGGATTTGAGAGAAAAGCCTAGAGACTACAAATAGAGGCCGTACAATAGGAATTAGGAATCACTACATAGTATAAAACAATGTCGCTTTCTCTGCCCTATATTGCTTAAATCTTTAAAACTACGCAACGGATTTAGATGCGGTTTTTTTTTCTATAGATAGAGTGATTCTCGAGGAAGGTTTTAGTATATCATTTATTAAGTTTTAGACAAAGCGGGCGGATATAAAATATAAAATTAAAATATAAAATAGCGAAAATATAAAATTTGTTATCGTTATGAGGGCCTCCTGTTACTCTCGGCCCTAGGGCCTCTCAAAATTCGGCTATGTTAGATACTCGAAAGGAAATGAGGGGCTCGTTAAAAATTTACTATTTTAAAAACATTTCAACAAGTTTTTCTTTGTAGTTTTATATTCTTCGTTTATTACTTACGTAATTTAATTTTAAATCCTAAAATTAATACATTACTTGAGAATATAATAAACGCAAAGGCCCTTATTTTCTTTTGATTTTTATATGAGAGGGCATTTATTTATTTCGTTCAAAAGAAATAATTTATATGCATTGAATGTGGTTACATATTTTGTGTAGATTTTTGTGGTTAGGAAATTTTTATCTTTTCAAAATCTAAAAAAATCGAATTAATGCTGATGTTATAGAGTAAAGACGGTTAATCTATATGAGTATTATATTATTTATAAAAAAAAATTGGTTGTCTGTAAAGTCGGTTTACAGACGATAGTTGAACGTGACAACGACGGATATTGCTTCTTTGTCGCTCGTTCCGCGCTCTCGCTTGCACTTCAAGCCTTACATGGGGCGCCTCAGAGCGAGGTAACGCCGCATGAGTCATGTTTTTTCGTGCGTGCAGCCGGCTCTATCGAATTATAAGACGTTGTCACGTCAAAAAGAAATCAGCAAAATGTCCCATTTTTAATAGAAATATTCTGCCCATATCACATTCATTTCATTTATGTTAAAATCGTATATTTTTATCCTTATGTGGTGCTTCTCTTTATCATATTCTGAATTTTAATAGTGTTTATATTTGAAGTTTTATGTATTAGAATATTATTAACATTGAAATATTGTAGTATTTTCGTTAACTTGATTTAAATCGAGTTACAAAGATTCAGAAATTAATATGAATTTCACAGACATACTTTCGCATTTATTTTATTAGTATGTATAATATAGTTTTGACAGAGCTATGTATATCAAAATGATCTCATAATATATTGGCACTTAAAACTGAAATTACAGTATTTTTCCATACTAAAAATACAAAAAAATTTAAAGGTGTCTAGGGACACCCGGATTGAACGAAGTTACTAAAATAACTGGCTTGCTTTATATCAGAGAGAGATACACGCGCACACCACACGGCTTATAACTATAGCAAAAAGTGTGGTTACAACTTTTGGTCTTAATTCCGTCTAGCCCGCTTTCGCAACGTGCGGTAAGAACTTCGTTCCAAACATTGAGGTATTATTATAGAGAGGACACAACGAACAAAATCTGTGCAACAAGCGGGCTAGTGAGTCATAAACTTAGATATTCTGCCTATTATTACTTATAAATTAAAACCAATCAATGTAACAAAAAAAATATTATTTATCTTATTAAAAAAATATGAATAAACTTATCAATTAAAACCAATCAATGTAACAAAAAAAAAATTGGTTTGAGACGATTGACTCTAACTCGTGTTACAAAAATAGTGTAGTAGCGATGGCCTCTCTAGTACATAGTAACTCAATGGTTCCAAAATTATGTTCCAAAAAATGCTCCGTCCCCCTTACGGCTTTTATTTACAATACAAGTTTATTTTAAGACATATTAATATTTGCTTTTTTAGTTATCGTTAAAATAATTAGTTATTTATATACATATTACACATATTTAATTGGATTTTCTTTATATAAAAGTAATAACATGGGTTGTTAGATGTAGACATATCGACATAATATGTTAATCCAAAAAAAATTGGTTGTCTGTAAAGTCGGTTTACTGACGATAGTTGAACGTGACAACGTCCGATTGTGCTTCTTTGTCGCTCGTTCCGCGCTCTCGCTTGCACTTCAAGCCTTACATGGAACGCCTCAGAGCGAGGTAACGCCGCATGAGTCATTTTTTTTCGTGCGTGCACCGGCTCTATCGAATTATAAGACGTTGTCACGTCAAAAAGATCATTCTTACGTATATCAGAGTGCAGTGTTCCCGCAGTACAATGCGGGCTTGTCGAATGTGTTTCATCGTGTCAAATTTCGACCACTGTTTTACGGACCCTCGTCACAATGGGCAGCGTTGGGCGAGTAGAGGCAATAACGATAGTGTAGAGCCTAAATGTCTATGATCTACCTTTATTGTAGATGTTCATTCATAATCGCCGAAATGGCGGCAAACATCGACGATCATTTGGCCAACGTTGCCCAATGTGTAGAGGGCCATTAAACTTTAAATACTTATTTATATTAACCTTTGTAAAATATTACGTATTATTGAAAAAAAAAATGAATAAATAATTTTACTATCTTGATTAAAACATAGAGTTTATGGATGTGACTATTATATCATTAAGAACCAGTTTCACGACTTGCTGATAAACTTACTGATACCCTATCTACCAGTTTTTTATATTTTCAATTTTTAACTGACAGCGACTTGCTGATTGTGTCCCTGATAGCCCAACAACCACTTTTTGATTAATATTGTGTCAAGTTAACTGCCAGATAAGCGAAATAGAACATATCAAGAAGTTGTGGAACTGGTATATACATGTATTAATAAATAAATTATTGTTTTAAAATGCTCAAAATTGTTAATGAATCGAATGCGATAGAATTTGACTAAACTGACTTGCCTTTGAGTTTATAAACTTGTGTGTGAATAAAATAATGTATATTAATATGCCAATAAAAAAAATTAATTGATATTAATTTACTTTTTTTGGTATATCTATCGCATTTTATCATTTCGAACTATATAGGTATTATAGACGGAGTCAAATAGTAACCTCTCTTTTCCTAGGTTAGAAAGAGAGAGAATATATAGTTGGGTTATCTGTCTCTGTCGCACTTAGTGCGGAAATTAAAACAAATGTTTATTTATTAACAACTATATTTTTCATAACATCAATTAAAAGCCTATTAAAGATATATTGTGTTTAGTTGCATCAATAGACAGAGATAGATAGTGGCATTTTTTATCTCTTTCGTAAGTAATAAAAAATCATTAAAAATGTTATTAAATGTAAGATGTTTTTACTTTATCTATAATACCTCCATGTTTTGAAGTAATTCATTTTATTTTAAAAGTTATGTAAAATGATTAAATTATTATATACCGAATTTAAACACGAATTAAGAACAATCATGACATTATTAATAGTAATTTTATAAGTATCTTGACCTTTACATAGTAAAATATTGAAAATTAGGGTACTAAAAAATATAAAAAAATGCATTGAAAATTGAACCTTATCACAATAGCATAAAACTTGATGTTGTTTGAGACCTATAGAAGACCATAAGAAATTTACATATATTTGAGTATTTTTAATTCTTAGAGCATAATTAAATGAAAAAAATATGACTTTTGGTGAAATGAAAATGATTTTGAATGAAAAAACAAAGATTTTTGAAGAAATTAATTTTGTCAAAATATTTTTTTTTATAAAAATTGGATTTCAGTGTAAATGAAAATGGCTCTAATTTTCCGTAACATTATAATATTATAACTATATTAATTATTATGTTGAGATTAATTATAAAACTATAGATATTAAGAATATACATGACAGTGTTGTATGTTTGGATGTTTTGATGTATTTATGATAAAATATATGTGAGATTTCCAATATACTATGTTCTTTTATTAATTTTGAGGTCTGCTTTTTGTATGTAATAATCTTGTGTCTAAGGGCGGCCGTACACGGACCGATTCAAGCAGTTGAGACCGACGGCTTGAAACCGCGACTACGCGATGAACTATAGACATTAATTCACTGCTCGAGCAGTCGCTACTGCTTCAAGCCGTCAACTGCACAGTTTGTAGCGACAGCTCGAGCAGTTAACGATCGACCGCTCGAGCAGTCCGTGTGTCGCTCAGCCGTTAACTGCTCGAGCAGTCCGTGTACGGCCGGGCTTATTCTAACCGTAATAAACCGATTTAAAGAAATATCTATACAAAAAGTAAAACTCAAAAAATGCCTCGCGAAAATGCAACACAGACGGTCGTTAATATATTTATTTGTTTTTGTCTTTTCAAAGTTTTTTTTATTTATTTTTTACATTTCGTTCTATGTCAGTCGATTGTTCTTTTGTTTATATAGTCTGTGGTGACATTTTGGCGATGTTAGTTATTTTTTGTTTATTTATTATTATTATTTTTTTCACGACCGTCTTTACTAACGTGTTGCATTTTCTCTCTTTCCCGATACTTGCCGCTGCGATGGACTACGATCTACACACACAAACATACACATCTATTCCCGTTATAAAAAATATAATTATGATACTTTTACTAATATTTTGTCAATTATAACAACTATATTAAAATTATTAAAATATCTCATTCTTATCATCAATTGAAATTCATCACTAAAAAATGACTGAATGTTTCAATCTTTTACTAATAAATATATCGATATTAAAATAAATGACCTAATGATCCGAAAATTCATCAACGCTATACATTCATCATCAATCATTTTTTTAACTCGCAAATTACTTGACATTTCCACTCACACACAAACAATATGCCCAATTCGACATTTAAACAAAATTAAATTCAATATCACACATTATACGTTCACACGTGTGAAATATTAACAAAAACATGAAAATCAATCCACACATATAAAACAAAAAATATATACACACTCAAAATCACAAATACAAATGTCATGCACACACATCAAAATTATAAAAAAATAACACCCCCACCAACACAAATTTCATACACACACACACACACAAACTTTCCAAAAACAAACAAACACACAAACAGCTACTTCAGCGCGTCAACACCAGCGCAAACGGATAGCAGCTTTATGGACAGTGAACTGTTTGAACAAATACGCGCGTTCGAGCCGGAGGGCTTCGACGATTTCGAGTTCTACGGTGGCAATGTTAGTATGAAGTGAATTCAGGTGAGCATGCGCATGTGGTGTGGTAGATTGTAGATACGAAAAAATAGGAAAAAAATTACAAAAAATGTGATAGGAACATACAAATACGAAAAAATTTGTAAATAGTTATATGTATTTATAGAAACACACAATTCACTAGTTCCACTTAATTTATATTTTTATTACAATTAATAACGACTATAAAATGCAGTTCCATCAAGAGATCACTATACAAAGTATAAATTATAGTAAACTAGCTGTCCGCCCCGGCTTCGCCCGTGGTACTTATTTCGCAATAAAAGGTAGCCTATGTTCTTTCTCAGAGTCTAAAGATTATCTGTACCAAATATCATCAAAATCGGTCCAGTAGTTTATACGTGAAAACCATACATACATACATACATACAAACCTTTCCTCTTTATAATATTAGTACAGATAATTAAATAGTGTAAGACAAAATACGATAACATATAAAAAAAAATTGAAAAAATGTTGTAGGCACATACAAAAAATACTAAAAAAATGTTTGCCATATAATTACCTATATACTTTATGTCCTTATTTCCTAATAAGGAATACATATATAATTTTTAAATAACTAGCTTCTGGCCGCGGCTTCGCCCGCGTGTTGTTTAGATAAAAGGTAGCCTATGTTCTTTCTCAGGGTCTAAAGATTGTCTGCGCCAAATTTCATCAAAATCGGTTGAGAGGTCAAAACGGGAAAGCGTAACAGACAGACAGACAGAGTTACTTTCGCATATATAATATTAGTAGGGATGGTCGAGTAGCAAGGAATACACTAAAAAAACCTTCAATGGTTTTCTTAATATATTATTTTCTTTTCTTTATAGTGCTAAAAATCATAATAAATTAATATAATACATATTTATAACAGGAAAATTATTCTATAAGCAGCTTCTTAAAAATATAGGATATCTCTTTCGCATTGAAGCGAGGAAAACAAAACAGGAGTTTGAGCTAAAATGGTCGTATGTATATTTAGAGTTCCCTGAAAAGTGGCTAGTTAAAAAAATTGTAGATATAATTTGTTTTGCAAAAATATAGTGTAAAAGGATCGGAATAGAGTTGAGTTTTGAATAGTGGTTGAGGGTAGTTGCACGATCTTTACACTTTATAGGGCTGTCAACTTCTTAAATACATATTAAAGTGAAACTTTTATTACATCGTCTCAAACTTTTTGGTCTGTGTAGCGCATGTCGCGTGACGGTCGGCTGCCGAGTAGGTATAAAGCAGTGTTCGGAAAGTTTCACTTTTACCGTGGTTTCATAAAACCACACGATATTTTTGATTTTTAATATTTCAAACATTTATTATTAAGTAATAATGGCCGTTTTGATCGAAATAAACTCGAACCACAATAATATTAAAAAAAGGCTAAAGCTAGTTTTAGTTGAAACTACAGTTTAATCATTGATGTTGAAGATTTATCAAAATATGATACACAATTAATATCAAAATTGCTTGTTGTGATAACACTGGTCTGCAAAAACATTTTTTTTCGCGCTCCTTCTTATTTTTGCACAAGATTATTATAGAAGTGATACTTCTGAACAGAAATTAAGTTTTAAAAAATTTGTATCACGTCTAGATTTTTTGTGGTTCAATTTGAAAGAAACCCATTCTTTGTTCTAAGAATACATCGTTATTTTAATAATTAGGTTTAAATATTACAAATTATGTCAAGAAAATCATTAAAAACTATAAGACAAAATAATTACACATTATTTACATTGTTTCAATTAGTAGTTTTCTTTTCTTTTAATATTTTATGAGGAGTTTCGCGACGAATCGATCAAGTAAAATCAGAAAGCTTTGCTGCCAACTTATTATCTATATTTTCAGTTAGCTTTTCCGTATCTCCTCTCAAACTTCTGGTGAAATCTTTCATAGTGGTCACCAGATAATCTTTTTACAGCTTTAGTCTGCTTAATTTCATAATTTAAGACTTATCTAAGCTCCCGCATTTGCAGTCCTTTAGAGACCACACAAGACTCGCGCTTTCAATGTTGCGTCGTTTAAAAATCCATAACACGTGATTCAATTTTGCTTTATGGTTGAAATTATACGCAAATTATCATCAATGTATCAGTACAATATAAAAATTTAACCAAAATATTAGGTTAAAATCATAAACTGTCACCTTAAAACTTTACTTTGAACTGAGCGCCGCGGAGTCATGATGAGAACTACGGAAGCCCATAAATTCCCTACAAATTAGTGTAAAAATAATGTCTACAGTAGATATCGTTCTTTCTTTTTATAAATTCAAGTCGTTCTTGTGATAAAAATATCATATAGACCGAATAAAATAGCATTATTGCAAGTGAGACTACCAAACAATACAGAATTTTAAGATATTTAAAAACGACAATAAAAAAAAAGTTTGATGTGATACGAAAAAAATGAAAGCAGATCTAGATTCAGCATGTTAAGATCTCAATGTTTATCATATTTTTATTCAAAGGAGGATTTCTTTGCAGACCAGTGTAATTATTACATTGTTGACAGCCCTATTTGAATGATCAACACAAAATTACAATTTACGCATGAGTAGTTAGAAAAAAAATGAAATGAAAATGATGAATTTATTCTTATAAGTGCAATTTACGTAAAGAAAAGGCATTTCGTTCATTGTATCTTTGCTAAGTACTTTATAATAGTTACTTGTTGTGCCGCGCATTGCATTCGTTTTCGGTCTTAAGAAATTATTTATTTATTACTAGAAGTCCGCCCCGGCTTCGCCCGTAGTACATATTTCGCAATAAAAGGTAGCCTATGTCCTTTCTCGGGTATCAAAATATCTCCATACCAAATTTCATGCAAATTGGTTCAGTAGTTTAGGCGTGATTGAGTAACAGACAGACAGACAGAGTTACTTTCGCATTTATAATATTAGTATGGATTTTATGTGTTTATCCGGTACATAAGCTACACCCCTGCCAAGTATCTTCAAAATCCGTTCAGTGGGTTTCCCGTGAAAGAGATACAAACAAACATACATGTGTATGAGTCGTGTTGTTAAATGAACGAAATTCCTTATAATGTATTTTTAGTATATAAGCTCGTAATTTAAGGCCCGGTTTTACCTCTTCCTGATATGTTCTGTTTAGTTTATTTACATATAAACGAATAAATATGATATTTTTTATAAGGTTACCTATCTTAATCTCGAATTTTAATATTCCGAATATCTTAATCCAGAAAACGTTTGGACATTTTTTCATAACCCCGAATTTTAAAATTTCGAAGTTTTGTTTGCCATATAATCGCAACTCCGAATTTCATTTGCCCAGTTCTTTATTTGTACGACGTTTTACAATCCAGACGGATGAGTTCCAGACATACGAATTCTAAATGCACAAAATCCAGATGACCGTAATCCATATGCACGAAAGCCAGATTTTTAAAACAAAAATTTTTGAAATACAGTTAATTGATATCCAGACAAACAATGTCCAGATTTTTGAAATTCAAATAAACGATATCCAGCAAAACGAAATCCTTCTAGGGGGTCGCAACACGAACCTAACCTAACATTCCGAATAGATTTTAACACTTTAACCTTTCTGTAATGGGCAAGTAAAACAATAGCGAGTCGGTTCTGGCACTCGCCGGCCGCTGCCGCGGCACGCTCGCTTCGCTCGCTCGGCTCGTGCATGGGGGGTCACAGTTCAAACCTAACCTAACCTACTGAGTCGAATTTGACACTTAAACCTTTCTGTAATAAGCAAGTAAAACAAAAGCGAGTCATTTCTAGCGTGGGAGTCGTAGTTCAAACCTAACCTACTGAGTCGACTTTGACACTAAAACTGGTCTGTAATGGACAAGTAAAACAATAAATTTACTTACTGACAATGATTATTTTCAGTCGATAGTAAAGATATAATCACGATTGTATGGAAATCAAATAAAAAGATTATGAAAATCTGGCAATAGTTTATCTGTTATACGATTATATGGGAACCAAATAAAAAGATTATGAAAATTTGGCAATAGTTTATTTGGAAAATGGTACGATGGGAAATAAAAAAAAGTATTCTGAGAATCTGGTATAATAAGATCTGTATTATGAGAATACGGGAAACAAAAAAATACTTTTTAAAAATCTGGTTTTGGTGCATCTGGAAATTGATTCATCTGGGAAATTAAAAAAGGAATTTTAAAAATTTGTCATTCATTACATCTGTCTTTTAAAAGTTCTAACAACCGTTTTCGGGGTTTTAAGATTCGGGTAATAGAAATTCGAGTTTTTAATAGGTTACCTTTTTATAAAAATGTACTTTTTTTTTGTTGTGTCAACTTTAAGTAGAATTTTCTTTTGTAACTAATTACTATTCTGATGTATTTTATTGAACTATTCTAATGTATCGGGAAGGCACAGACTCCTGAAACACAGCGAAAGCTATATTGGGAGTCTGGGGTCTATATTTTGATGTATGGAACTTTGTTCAATAAATGATTTTTATTTTTATTTGTTTTTTAAAAAGTGTCAGTGCCTATCAGGGACATTATCAGCAAGAGCTGAAACCGATCTTTAATATTATTAATAGTTTATAAGTAGAGCTAAGAATTAGGCATTAAAATGTAGATTAGCTTATATGAATGATATGGTAGTATTTTTAGGTAAGAATTTGATTTGGTGGTGGTATATGTAATTGGTCCTTCAAACCTAGAATTATGTATTGGTAAGATATTGTATTCGATTTCTAATAACTACAATTCTAATGAAGTTTTTATAACTCAATGCCCCAAGTTCGATTCTTGGTTGAGACAAATTTGAAAATAAATTAGACCATAATATTTTAATTTGATGTATAAAATTGAATCCTAATCACCTACATACAGTTTTTCCCATTCAAAACTAGAATTGACTGACTGATTATTATTTTCACTTACCTTAACTAACCTGAGCTGTGGTAAGTTTTTACATGTTTTATTTTTAATTACAGATGCCCAAAAAACCAGCCATTAACAAGATGTAACTGTGCCATAGACGCAGCAAACGTTAAATAAAAAAAAACTTTCAATCTTGAATTTACAATAAAAAATCAATATAATGGTGACCTTATTTCTCAATTAAGATATATTTTTAATAATGGTTACCAATGACATGACATTTTTTTTCTTTTGACATACGTCAAAAAAGGCGCGAAGTGACTTATCATTGGTTGTCTATGAATATCTTTGTGAATTTCAATGCAATAATTATATTACAAAAACCTGACAAATATATACTTTATTATTATATAAGAGATTTTTTATTAGTCATTGTTTTCTTAGCTTTAGTTTATATAAATGTAAGTTTAATGGTTTTTTTATTGGTTCAAGCTAGAGCTTTTATTAATAAGATGTTTGAAAATTAAATATTAGGACGGGTTTACATGAAAAGTTATTAAACACATATTATAAAATATATCCGCCTCCTTGGTACAGTGGTTAACGCGTGAGTGCAAAACCGAAGGTCCTGGGTTCGATTCCCGGTGGAGACGAAGAAGAAAATGTCTCGGTCTGACAGGACACAGAAGGCTGATCACCTACTTGTCCCTAAAGAAAATCGATCAGTGAAACAGATGTATGCGTAATGCATCTGCCCCTTACCCCACTAGGGGACACGGGATTTCACTTATAAAATATGTATATCTAAATATTGTTGATGACATGACATTAAATTCTATAAAGTATTTTAATAATATCGGTCTTACTTATAAAATGTTACCCATTCGCTAAGCAATGGATTAGTTATTGCAATAACCTGTCTTGTTTTTATGAATGACGTTTCATGTGAGCAAGAGCAGGACACAGCTATGGTAGGAAATGGTTGACATTTATCCATTGTTTAACTTTTTATAAGTAAGGCCGCAAGGTGTTTAATAATTGATTATTAAAATAATGTCTTTAATTACAATCAATTTCGATATTTCTGCAAATAGTCATACGATAGGCAATGTTTAATTTTGAAAAATTAATAACCTAATGTAATTTTAACAGCACAATAGTAAAAAAATATAGTGACATCTTTTGACAGATTTCTTTTTTTTTGGCGCCATTTTATTTAAAGCTGCGCGCCAAAATATTGAAAGATTAAAAAATAAAGGCTTAAGAAATGGTGTTCAAAATAAAATCAGGTGCCTATTTTAGAATTTATTCGTTGATTACAATAAAATAGATTTATTGAGATTAAATGTATATTAGTTATATTTGTTAGTTTAGTGCCATTATACCAGTATATATTTTATTAAATATATAAACATATTATGAAAAAAGAGGTGTCAAAGGACGCCCGGATGGAACGAAGTTACCTAAAATAACATACATAACTGGCTTGCTGAAACACGCGCACGCCGCACGGCTTACAACTATAGCAAAAAAATTGGTTGACTGTAAAGTCGGTTTACTGACGATAGTTGAACGTGACAACGTCCGATTGTGCTTCTTTGTCGCTCGTTCCGCGCTCTCGCTTGCACTTCAAGCATTATATGGAACGCCTCAGAGCGAGGTTACGCCGCATGAGTCATGTTTTTTCGTGCGTGCATCTGGCTCTATCGAATTATAAGATGTTGTCATGTCAAAAGTGTCGTTACAACTTTTGGCCTTATTTCCGCCTAGCCCCCTTTCGCAACTCGAAGGAACTTCGTTCCAATATTGCATTTACAAATATTGGTGTTTAATTGAGATTTTTTATTACATTTGGTGCTTTTATTGGCCTTTTTTGAATTTTGTGTTTAATAAATATATTAAGAAACTTATAACTTTTGTTTCTTCCTTGTAATAATTATTGTGAGTAATAATTTGTAGTCACAGATTTAAAATGATTTTAGAGTTATAGATATAGCGGTATTGCCTTAAATATATGTTTTAAAGTTTCTTATAGTTATAAATAAAATAATTATGTATCTATTAGTTTACAGAGGAATGTTTTTTATGAATTAACTATGTGTATTGATAATACTCACAATATTATATGGTGTAATCTTTAAAATAACTCCGTGGTAGAGTGGTCATTTTTAATATTACAAAAAAAATATCCTAGATTCTTCATCTGATTAAATTCGTGTTTTTTTTTGTATTATTTAAGATAATATCGTTGTATCTATAGTATATTATGTAACCAATTATAATTTATGTACATAAAAAATTGATATTGTCTTCTATTCTTAATATTTTATGTAATAGAACCTTATTTTTAAATAAATGTTCATTTTTTATTTTTGCTTTTTATTTTTTATGAATTTCTTTTTCTTTTTTTAGTATAGATTCTGCTTTTTTAAGGTCTTTCGAATTAATTTCCAATAATTTTCTTCTACAAATACAGTACTAAATACTAGTAATAAATTTATAGGAATTGGAAATCTTGAGTGAAGAATGTCATAATATGCAGCACTAACTTATTTTGTTAGAACTAATATATTATACAGGTTGTCCCACTATTGATATACTAAGCGCGAATGGGGTTGTAGTTTTGCATACACTGATCGCGTAAAAAATACTCAAACAACAAAATTAAGTAAAAAAAAAATTGCTATTTTTTTTCTCCCAAATCCATGTTTTCTTCTCTAGCTTCGCGCAGCCAGCATATACGGCTTCGCTAATGCGAGCATTTTTTCTATGAAAAAATAATCTTAAGTGTCTTAAACGATAGGTCACGTGCGGGTTGCTTGCTAGAGGTGTATGTACACTTCATCTATTTGAAAACAAATGCGTCTGGAATTTTATAAGTATTTTTTACGTAATCAGCATATGCAAAACTATATACTCCTTTGAGCTTAGTATACCGACGGTGGGACACCCTGTATATAAACTATTGTAACTTACTCAATTTTTAAAATAATATAAAAATGGAAAGGATTAATTGAAAAAATTATATGGTTCAGTAGTTACTTATCTATTAAATATGTATCCCAAGTTTTCAACAACAAAGGGCCTCTTTAAGAACATGGCCCTTAGAACAAGGCCCTAGCCGTTCTTGTTTCTAAGGACTGGTTGAAGTTATTTATGTAAATATAATTACAAATTATATTGATGTGTGTGTTTTAAATATTAGGGTATCTTTAAGTGTTAGTACCGATTTTGTTATCATTCACTAATTTACAAAATTCAAAAATTTGATATAAAATTGTCTTACCTAACCTAAAAAATTACTATACAAGGCACTATTTAGACTAATTTTCAAATCGGACCCGTAGTTCCTGAGATAAGCCCTTAACACATTAAACAAAAAAACTCTTTATATTTACAGGTCTTGTTTCTGTCTTTATACCTTACTAAATTTCCGCTCGCGGCTTCGCCCGCGTTTTCAAAGGAAAACCCGCATAGTTCCCGTTCCCGTGGGATTTCCGGGATAAAACATATCCTATGTGTTAATCCAAGTTACCCTCTATATGTGTGCTAAATTTCATTGTAATCGGTTCAGTAGAATTTGCGTGAAAGAGTAACAAACACACACATATCGTCACAAACTTTCGCATTTATAATATTAGTTGGATAAGTCATATTCTTATAAAACTTACCTTTTGAGAACTAATAATTTATTAAGAGAATGATAGCAAAATACGTAATATCTACTTTCTAAATTTAATGTGTTGTGTGATACCTGTGGCCTTATTTTGTAATCTATGTAACATTTTATGTTACCTATTTTGAGAGGGTGAGTCAATTTCATTTCCTATTGGTCGAAGCATTATGACCGCTTTCGCCGTTCGTCCATATTATGAGGATTAATCCGGCTACTCACCTAGCCGCCGCAGGGGCAATATTGGACCCTTAATTCTGACCGACAGACGGACCGGTTGGCTTAGTTGGTAGTGAACCTGCCTTCCAAGCCAGAGGTAGAAGGGTTTGATTCCCACCCGGGGCAAATATTTGTGTGATGAACATAGATGTTTGCTTTGTGTCTGGATGTTGATTATCTATATAAGTTTTTATTTAAAACTAGCGGTCCGCCCCGGCTTCGCCCGTGGTACATATTTACGTTTTCTCTACATAAGAACCATCCTCGTACTTCAAGGAATATAATAAAAAAAGAATTATCGAAATCGGTTCAGCCGTTTTCGAGTTATGCGCTTACCAACACATTTTGCTATTCATTTTTATATATAAGAGATTATATATGTATGTTTATCAGCCATCTGGTTTCCATAACACAAGCGAAAGCTTAGCATGGGATCAGATCGTGCCGTGTGTGAAAACTGTCCTGAAATATTTATTTATTTATTATTATTGCCTCCTTTATTGTGATGTATAGGCAAGCAGGGACAATTTAGAGAACAGCTGAAATTGCTCCGACAGCCGTGCACCCCAAATTGTTCCAATATTGCCCCTGCGGCAGTTACGTGAGTAGCCGGCTTTATACAACACTAGCGGTCCGCCCCGGCTTCGCCCGTGGTACATATTTCGCAATAAAAGTTAGCCTTTGTTCTTTCTCAGGGTCTAAAGATTATCTGTGCCAAATTTCATCAAAATCGGTCCAGTAGTTTATGCGTGAAAACCATACATACATACATACATACAAACCTTTCCTCTTTATAATATTAGTATAGACTATAGACAAAACGTTTTTCAAAGAAAACACAATCAATCTCTTTAGCTTTAATAATGTAGGATATATTTTTAAAATTAACTAACTTTGACGCGCGGTTTCTACCGCAAATTTGTACACAACTCACCCTCTTATAAATCTATACATATAAAATTTTGCATAAATAATTTTCAGATCTAGTTTTTCTTCCTTGTCATTTAACTCTATCTATATCTGTACGTTTACATTAACTTAGAGTAAAGACTAAGATTCCCGCAAATAATATACTTTATGCTCGTTATTTTAAATTCGAATTTGCGTAGAAAAAACCAAAAGCCAATCGATAAAATAATTGTTAGATACTCGGTAAAAATAGCTTTGAAATCGATAATAAGATACCCAGAAACGAATTCTTCTAAGCAATCTTGGAATTGATAATTTTATTCATTGTTAAAATATTGAAAAAAATAATGATGAAAACATTTATTGTAGGTTATGTCTGTGTGTTCGTATGATGTATATGTGTTTATAATTAAAATTAGATATACGCTGTGGATATACGTATATTTCTGACAAGGTAAAAGCTTCGCTTAGTTTGAAAATAGATGGCGTTAAATAAGAATGAAAAAATAAAATTCCCACTTTTTATCATCGAGCTTTTTATGGCATTTTTATAAGCTTTTTGAGTAATAACAAATGTAGTTGCATAGCTACAAAGGTAAGCTATTTTTGCGAGAACACAAAATTAAAAAAAAAAAAATGTAACATAATACCAATTGATGAATTTGAATTAACTTTAATAAACTGAGCTTGAATCGTGTTTAAAGAATAATTTTAAGTAGACTTAATTATAAGCTATATTTTATGAGTCGTCCAACTTACCAATTTTGTCCTAAAATTGCCTTTACGTGATTGATTAATTTTGCATATACAGGGTGTCCCACTATTGGTATACTAAGCGCGAAGGGACTTGTAGTCTTGCATACACTGATCATGTAAAAAATACTTAAACAACAAAATTACGTCAAAAAAATTTTGATAAATTTTTCCTGAAAATTCATATTTTCTTCTCTAGCTTCGCGCAGCCGGCATATCGACGATGAAGTATCAATACCTCCTAACTAACATTTTAGCGATTTTCGTTTTATAGCATTTTCGTACTTAAAATAGAGTAATACATAGGCCCATAAAGGTCATTTATCTGTAAACAGTCAATTTGAGGAAATATCAAAGTGTAGCAATACCTTATAACAAAAGTTGCGTCATTTTTGCTGGCAATATATTATACTGCTTCTCTAATGTGAGCATTTTCTCTATGAAAACATAATATTAAACGATAGCTCACGTGCTGGTGGCAAAGTTGGGCGGGTTGCTTGTTATGGGTGTACACATAGAGTTTTAAAAATTCTTCTATTTGAAAAAAAAATGCGTCTGGAATTTTATAAGTATTTTTTACGTACTCAGCGTATGCAAAACTACAACCTCCTTTGTGCTTAGTATACCAAGAGTGGGACACCCTGTATATTATGAAAGGGGCACTAAAATCACTATTTTACAAGCAATTCCTGATCCTTATATGTATTAGATAATAGATTATTTTATGGATAAGACAAATTAATATTACAAAATGTGTGGAGAAATAATATTAAAGGCCTATTCAAACTACAGCGGTATCCGCTACCGCCGAGGGTAGCGGTATCCCGATGGGCACGCGATTAAATCTCTTATGTAGTATATTATATAGACTCTAATCGCGTACCGATCGGCTGTTCCCTACCGTACTCGGATCAGTACGCGATTAAAGTCCGTAATATACTACGTAAGAGATATAATCGCGTGCCATCGGGATACCACTACCCACGGCTGTAGCGGTATCTCTAATCTGAATAGGCTCTAAATTAAATGTGTATTTAGTATAGTGAATATTTTTGTCCGTTTAACAATTTCGGTGTTCCATTTGAGCTTCGCGTTTGTATGTGTAGATGTTGAATAAATATTGACTGTTAATACTGTTGTTTTATTTACTATTCCTTTTTTCCGTGTTTGATACACCCGATCCATGTTGATATGGGTTAATTCAACCCATACATATTTTAAGAGTTGAATGTTAAAGGACTATACTATATAAGTTAATTTAGTAAATATTACCATCAATAAAATAGATACGACTTCAAATAAAAATGTAATAGTTAAATTTCGTTTTTGTTAAATTTCGGAGTAATTAAAAATACGCATTATAATCTTTTCATGTGATGATGAGGATGATAATTTATACGTGAAAAAAGTACCCTAAATCATTCCCGAATATCTACAAACAGACACATTTTTGCATTTTGTACCTAATATTAGTAAGTATATAGTTATGTAAGTATAATTGATAACTCTTTTATATTTCAATACTGCTTAATCGATTTTGATGAATAATATTTATAATAATCTAAAATAGTGTCAGGAAAAATTAAACTACGTATAAGTTTACACATTTTTATTCACATCAGTATCAAGATTTATCTTTCTTATACCACACAACAAAAGTCCTAATTTGCTGTGGAGTTAACTTGACACTTTTCAAATCTACATCCATCGCTTTCAAAGCATCTTCACTATATTCTTCTTTATCACTTCCATAATATTCATTAAAATTCCTAAAAAAACTGCCATTTTTCTCCCATTGTAGCGGCAGCCAATCAGAGAGCCACATATTTGCTGCTAGCGTTGTCTCTTTCACTCTATCTATCTTTAAATTATGAAACAGATCTTTTAAAACAACATTTTTAACACCACTCTTAACTATATCACTTTTCTCTAAATAATTCTCAAGTCTAACTAAAATCGTACCATCATTCCATTCCTGTAGACCCAAAACATGTACTCCTATTGGCAGTTTTTTATTCAGTCCTTTAAATTCATTCTTAAGTTTCAACCAATCATCATATCCCATACTATTTGATACAAGAACTACCGGTCGTAACTCAATTTCCTTTGCTAGTTTCTTTTCAAACACTCTATTAGGTTTGTAATCAGCTTTAGACAGATATAGATAATGTGTTCCTCGAATAATAACTCCTTCACCATTTATAGTATCATTAATAATATTTTGAACGCCTGCATCATCTGTGAATAATCGTCTTTGAACCATAAGGTCTAAAGCACCATCTAACAACGAAGCCCCGGCTTGAGATCGATCATTGAATATTGAAAATCGTATATTTTTTTTGGTATCTTCAATGTAGATTTTTGAGGTTACTGGGTAGAAATTACCTGAAATCGAGTATATATAAAAAAGATATAAAACTTATAATGAGATATCACTGAACACAATCAACGAAAGTACAAAAGTAAATTTGATAACATTGAAATATTAATGTAGTGGCCATATTTTAAAATTATTATTGACTAGTTCTACTATTTTTATTAATTTAAGTTATGGTTGATAAAATATTTTCCAGGAAAAGTTTACTCGAGGAGCAAACAAGTGCTTTTTACATTATTTTCTTTATTTATCTAAGTAATGAAAGCAGAATTAAGAGAATTTATTAAAATCATTTAATATTTAGTTTAATTGCTAACGTTTACGATACTTGTCTTTCTCATGAATAAATACATTCAGGAAACATTTTCATAAGTAATGCTTATATCAAAATATTTAAGTAAGTACGTACCTGTCACCTTGTTCAAATTATAAGGTTGGTACGTAGGTCGTCTATTCCTTATTCTCTTCATAGTTTGCCTTCCATTAGCGTCTGTATAGAAAACGCCTCCATTCTCCAAATCTGTTGTATATCTTATAAATACTTCTTTGCCTAATTCATCATCATCAGGTACTGGACCTATAACCCAATCAACTTCAACTACAGGATTGTCCTGATACAATCTTAGAACAAAAGAGGCATATTCTGAATATTTAGAATGTATTTCTTGCACCAAATCAGTTTTAAACACTTTAGTATCTATTACATCAATGATAGGAACCGGAGTTAAGTCCATAGGTCTAAAAATATAGACGCCTGGAGGTCGTTTGTCTTTGCCCAGTTTTTTTGGATCGTCAGATACGTAATAAAAGTATTGTATATCGAGTGAAGTGTTTATGCCATTCGAAAGAGATATGTTTGATACTTTCTTATAGCTGTCTAGGTATATTTTTATGTACTGGAAGAAGAAAATTATGTATATTATTTATCAAAATATTGGTTTTACTTAAATTATTACAAATACAGTTTTCTGTAGATGACAACTTTAAAGCTAAAAGTGCTTGTTTGTATTTTTATACAATAAGTTACACATATTTGTAGATTTAAGGAAAGCTAAGTATTGTAATTTAGTCATTTACTTTTTCAAGTACTTTCGTACCTAAAAATAATATACTACAGAAAAATCATATTCGCTACCTTGTTTTCTATAAAAGTATCATTAGATTCGACATAATAATATGAATCATTAGATGTTTTTTCTTCGGATTTATCATCATCGTCATCATCTACTATAGTTGTCATAGTCGTTCTAGTGACTTCTGCGTTTCTAATATTACTACTAGAACTTTCTATATCAAGTTCAGTAGTTGTTATTTCATTATATGTGGTAGTTTCTTCCAAAATAGATGTAATAGTAGTAGATTTACTCAAAAAATTTGGTGTAGTAACATTATTTTTGTCAATAACATTTTTTACGTTAGCAACATCAACACTAGTTGCGCTGTTTGAAAAATTATCTTGTTTTTTTGTAAAAACGAATTTTGGATGATTTATTTTATCACTTTCAATATCTTCATAGCTTATGTCTTCTTCGAAATACGTTTTATTATAAGCCTCAGCCGCTTGACCGATGTAATATTTCTTTTGCGGATTCTTAGTCAGCTTCTTTATTATCGACCTTTTTCGTATATTTGATTCCTTTTGGATGTGAAATGCTTTGTAGCCGAGCGGTGGAATGTTTTGCGCAATGAATAATAATTCGTGATCTGTTGTTGTGTTTCTTAGAGGTATTTTTAGTATATGTTGTGAAACTGGAGTGAGATATACCTTCATTGTATTGCCTGAAAGTTGTAAATTCATTAAATCATTATCGTGGATATAAAACAATACACTAAATTTTTAAAGACGAGTTTTACCTTTTCCATCGTAAACCGTATACTTTTCTTTCATTATAGGTACTCTTACTGGAACAGATACTGTCCATGCGAGAGGATTGTATATTAAAAACTGGCAAGATAAACAACAAACATAATATAAGTTGATATTATAATACTAATATTATAAAGCTGAAGAGTTTGTTTGTTTGTTTGTTTGAACGCGCTAATCTCGGGAACTACTGGTCCGATTTAAAAAATTCTTTCGGTGTTAGATAGCCCATTTATCGAGGAAGGTTATAGGCTATATATCATCGCGCTACGACCAACAGGGGTGGAGCCACGGGGGTGAAACCGCGTGGAGCAGCTAGTATTATAATATAGGTTGTGGTTAAATAATGAATTATGTTTTATATTTTCAGGCACTAGAACCAAGTACTTACATGAAATGTTGAAGAATCAGTAAAAGAACATGAAGATATATTAAATGGACATCTATTGTATTTTATCGTTTTCTTGGAGTTTTGTAGTTTGCTGGAAAAGTAATTTCATCAGCGTATAACATCATTTTTGAAGTGAAAACTTCTTTAGCGGCGTTGGGTATAAAATCTTAAACTCGCGTCAGGACACGTGGCCTGATCGAAAAAGCGTAAGACGGATGGATATCAAACATGCTCAACGTTATTAATCAAGTTTTCACTTCTGCTGGCACTCCTGAAGTGCAACCCGTTTATTCAGTTAGCTGTCAAGTCATAATCTCATCGTTAATTATCTTTAATTATAGTATTATACCTACACGTTATTCAAAATAATCTACTGGACATAATTAAACAACTTGTGTTCATGCTTCTATAATTTGAATTGGTAAAACAATATTATTTAAAAATTTTACAGAAAAAATGTTGTATTGATTATAACTAGGTCAGAGGGTACAACACTACAACTTTGCCTCGGTTGTTATTATTATAAAATGAATAGAAAATTTCCTAAAACCTTTTATAGCGTGATGTGATGGTATATACATATTTTAATCTATAGCATTAATAGTTTGTTTGAACACGCTTATCTCAGGAACTTCGGGTTTGATTTGAAGAATTTTTCGGTGTTCGATAGTCCATTTATCTAGGCTACAGACAAAAAAGGTTTAGTCATTTATAAATAACGCGATGTAGGATTAACAGGGCACTTACTTAAAAGCAATTTCCAATAAAGATATAGACCGTTGTATCACATCATTTAATTCCTTTATATAGTAATACTTGCCATATTCTCTCAATGCTCCCGATATTACGTTATGGTCTTGCATTACACCTAAAATAAAATCTTAATCTTCTTATATATAAAAACTAGCGGTCCGCCCCGGCTTCGCCCGTGGTACATATGAAAAATAGATGTTGGCCGATTCTCAGACTTACCCGATATGCACAGAAAATTTCATGAGAATCGGTCCACCCGTTTCGGAGGAGTATGCAGACTAACATTGTGACACGAGAATCAATAATGAATCGCAAAATGTGTTGGTAAGCGCATAACTCGAGAACGGCTGAACCGATTTCGATAATTCTTTTTTTATTATATTCCTTGAAGTACGAGGATGGTTCTTATGTAGAAAAAACGTAAATATGTACCACGGGCGAAACCGGGGCGGACCGCTAGTACTATTATAAAGGCGAATGTTTGTATGGATGTATGTTACTCTTTCACGTAAACAAAAAACTACTGAACCGATTACAATGAAATTTAGCACACATATAGAGGGTAACTTGGATTAACACATAGGATAGGTTTTATCCCGGAAATCCGACGGGAACGGGAACTATGCGGGTTTTCCTTTGAAAATGCGGGCGAAGCCGCGGGCGGAAATCTAGTATTAAATATATTGCAATTCAGTAATTTTGAAACTTCTTTAGGCGCGTTGAGAGTAAAATTTCCAGGTCGCGTCATGGCAATACCGTCCCGTCATGGAGAGGCGACGATTTTGGTATCTTTGAATTTTGCCAAAAAAGTTTCACTTCGGACACGTGTGCTCGGAACAAAGGCTCTTTTATGTATTTTGTTAACCACCCGCGGCTTCGACCGCCTTGTCTGAAACATATCAAATCATACACGAGAACTACTTATCTTTTGGTGAAAACAGAATGAAATTCGGTGCAGTAGATAATGAGTTTATCGCAAACAGACAGACGCGGAAGAGGACTTTGTTTAAAATACGTGATTTAGATTTATTTAATAAACTAATTAATACCCATGATCCACATAAAGTCTTCGAGAAGTTTATCCTGATTTTCCAATGATGCCAACACTTGCAATTGTTTTGCCACCTAAAATTATAAAAAAAGCTACATTATAAACACTTAAGCCCCCCTAGCTGACTAGTAAGCTGTAGATACGTGTATCTACAGCTTACGTCAATCTCATACATTCGTAGTCTATTCTATCGAGAGCTACGCTAACAGAAAACCACTTGACTAGGGGGGCAGGTATATGTTACCTATCATAATACAGCTTACAAGTGACGTCATAGTGCTGAATCTTATTATTTTATGCTCTTGTATCTAGGGGTAGGTCACCTGGTGGTTCAAATAACACATAAATTTTTCAACATGGGCCTGTAGTCTATAACTATGTATAGGGTGTCCCAACAAGAACGCAAGATTTAAATTTGACATAAAACGCAGATATTCAAAAAAAATTGTGAAAACTATATTATATCGTAAAGTAGACAAGGTGAGGTTTTGTTTGGAACAACACATCAGGGACATGGCCACCGCGGCTTTGCTGGCACATACGCGATCTTTAATGAAATTTTCAATGACCGTTTTACATAAATGCTGTGGTATTTCATTAATACAGCGTCCAATTTCGTCTTTTAAGGCTTGAGTCATCGTCGGCTTAATCGCATACACCATCGATTTCAAAAAAACCCCTAAATCGCATGATCTAGGTGGCCAATTATGGTCCCCAAAGCGTGAAGTAACATGACCGAGAAATGACTGATGCAGCAATTGTATTGTTTCTCTGGCTGTATGACATGTGGCGAAGTCTTGTTGAAACCACATCCCCTCCAGCATGCAAGACGCAAATTTTTTGTCAAAATTCGCTGCATAGTGGATTCGGAACCACCAATTTTTGGAGCTTAGTGTTGAATTGAGATGGATGGAGTTTGAGCGATATCATCACATACAGCTGCGATATTTTCGGTTGATCGACCAGGTCGAAGGCGCGTTGTTGTCTTTACATCACTAACAGACCCAGTTTCAGCAAATTTTTCCATTAATCTCTTTTACTGATCGCAATTTCTTTGATCGCAATTTGCGTACTGTAGCCGCAAAACTTTCACTATTTTGGTAAAACAAATTTTACAATGAGAATGCGTTGATCCTTCGTTTAGCGTTCCATTTTCACTAACCTTATACCTTCTACTAAAAAAAATAACACTTGTTGATATGTCAAACAATGACCCTTCGAATGGCGCCAAATTTAAATCTTGCGTTCTTGTTGGGACACCCTATATAAGACATAAGTTTACAAAATGCTCATAAATTTTCAGTTGGTTTTGCTTAGGTATAAACTAGCTGTGCTCCGCGGTTTTACCCGCAGTGTTCCACTCCTGTTGGTCTTAGCGTGATGATAGATAGCCTATAGCCTTCCTCGATAAATGGGCTATCTAACACCGAAATAATTTTTCAAATCGGACCAGTAGTGCCTGAGATTAGCGAATATACTTGTTTAATTTGTATTTTGAACTGTAGGTACATTTTGCACGCCTCATAAGCGAAGCGTTGAGGTGGGTACTACTGTCACTTCGCGCAAAACATCTGATTTTTCAAACTTAAAATGTCTTTATGTATCATACATTGCACTTGTAAGATAATACATACACACACATATTAAGAAAAAACACTATTTTTAACGTTCATGATATTTTTGTTGTCATTTTTGTTATTTAAACTAGTTAAAAAACAGTTCAAAAAAGTTCTTTCTTGGACGTCCGTGTGTCTGTATGTGCGGATCCTTTTTCTTGTTAACACGATAGCGACCGAAATACTTTACTAATCGAGTCTTTTTTTTCTCTTACGCTTGAGTATGCTCAGGAATAGAACCCTTTCATTTTTCAGGGTCTGATTCGATGTGGTTTAATTGTTATTAAATAAACAAAAATAATAATTAATAAATATTTATTAAAAAAAAATTATGAGGCGTGCACTTTTGGATTTTCCAAATTATTTCAACTCTACAACTAACCTGTAAATAAATATTGCCTTCTCTAATAAAATATTTGAGATCTGGTCTGGAAGTAAACATTCCGGAGGTCACCGAGTACTTATCGTAGCTGTAGGGAAAGAAATCGTCCTGTTTTGTTTTTAGTACTGGCCTGAAATTACAAGAAGTAAATAACTATAATATGAGTCAAAAGCTACTTATTGTGCCCAAACATCACACAACCGCTTTCAGAGGCAGTTTCAGTTATAATGCTACGAAGTGTTGGAACAACTTGCCTCCACCCTTACGTAACCTTCGTTGCATTAATAACTTCAAAAATAAAGTTGCTGCTTTTATTTTTAAAAAACAACCGTAACCTACTGTAGAATGTAGCATCTCTCTTTTGTGTCTATTTATCTGTATGTATGTTTATTAATTTTTTATTTTCGTTATTATTTATTACTATTTTCTTAATGTTCTAGTATATGTACATTCCTATGCCTTCTTTTTATATGTATAATATTTATAACGTGTAATATTGTTTATTTTATTAATATAATTTCTATCCCTCTATACTTCGGTCTGTAGCTGTACTTCAAACATTGGGGGCCACTGAAAATCAGTGCTGTGCTGTTGAAGGCACAGCTTAATACTGAGTTGGTCCCCTTTTTGCTAAAGGTCTGCCACACTTTTGTCTTTTTCTGTGTTTTTTGTATTCCTTATTCTTTTCATTATATCTGTTGTTGGCTTTTGGCGAAATAAATTATTCTTATTCTTATTCTTATTCTTATTCTTATTCTAACTAGCTAATACACACAATTTTTCTACTTATAAAATATAAATTTTTCCATTAATGGCTGCAAACATCGACGATCATTTGTTGGGCCAACGCTGCCCATTATGAGAGCAAATATTATTTTCTTAATGACTAAGTACTTTAACAAAGTCGCTTTCTCTGTCCCTATGTCCCTTTGTATGCTTAAATCTTTAAAACTACGCAACGGATTTTGATGAGGTTTTTTAAATAGAATCGTTCAAGAGGAAGGTTTAAGTATATAATTTATTAGGTTTTAGACAAAGCGGGCGAAGCAACGGGCGGTAAGCTAGTAACAGATAAAGCGAAGCGAAGCAGGTACAAATAGGAAGTTATCAAAATGCTTACTTAGAACTGTGCACGGCCTGCAAATAACAATTAGGTGATGAATAAACCAAATGGATATTTGCTCCCGTGCGATACGACTTCTCGTTTACAGAACTGTAAAAATGATAAAAGTTTTGTAACTTAAATATAAATGTAAAGTGTGGATGTGTGTGTGTAATGGAGAATGTTCACTAATTTTGATTATTAGCACTCCATATTCTCTGTCAAAAATAAATAATACTAGTGAAAAAATTACTTCGATACGTCAATTATTTTCCGATTTAGAAGTAAAACAAGTTGTAAACGCCCGGTGATGGTGTGACGTCACACCACAACACGCTCAATCTGGCTCACTCAGTCCGCTAGCGATCGCGCGCCCGCGCCGTCGAAATTATAATTAAATACTTTTAAAAATGTCCAATCCAAATACCAGAAAATCATGTGTTGTTCCTAAATGTAAAAATACAACTACCAATTCGCCGGATAAGTTGTTTTTTATAGTTGCAAAGGAAGTAAGCTACATATTATAATATTTTGAGAACATTGCAGCTGTTTTGCGTTATCCTTTGTTTTCTATACAAGTTTTAATCTATACTAGACTGTGCTTCTGCTCTGCTCGTATGGGCTAAGTATAGGTAGATGGCTAGTAAGATTTTTTCTTGTTTTAAGTTGAGAATGATATGGAGAACTATACTAAAATATAAGTTGGTCGGGGGAAGAATTAAACAAAAACAGGATATAGTTCCACACAAATTCAAATGTCAACAGGAAAATGAAGATAAACCTCAGAGATCAGCAGTGCAAAAACGCAATCGTATAGAATATTTTGAGAAACTATTAAATAAAGATGAAACTTTGGCATGACTGTTATTTTATTAAACGAATAATAATTACTATTATTGAACTATTAACGAAATTCGCGGACGAAAACCCATCAAAATACTGCGCAAGCTATAACACCTACTACAGCGCTGCCGACTTGATACTAGGGTGCGTATAAAGCAAAATTACCAATCTTCTATTAGATGATACGTGTAATATTCAAGACCAAATCTAAAAAATAAAATATATAACAAACTAGATGATATGTTCAACGATTCTGTTCAATCAAAAACATAAAATATTAAAATTGACTCGATAAAAAAAAATCACCAAGTTAGCTCTAATTTTCACACTTTTACGTTTTCTACTTGACAGATTTTTTTTCATAAACAATTATATTAAAATATTTGCAAGATATTTGTCAGAGCATTTTGAGTAATTACTTTTAGTTTTGGTTTTATCTGCGATAAACCACTTTTATCGTGACAAAACCAAACGTTTATCTTGAGAAAAAAAGAGTGCCAAAAATAAAACCAAAATTAAAAGTAATTACACAAAATGATCTGACAAATATCTTGCAAATGTTTTAATATAATTGTTTATGAAAAAAAAAATCATAATAAGTATTACCATGTCAAGTAGAAAACGTAAAAGTGTGGAAATTAGAGCTAACTTGGTAATTTTTTTTTATCGAGTAAATTTTAATATTTTATGTTTTTGATTAAACAGAATCGTTGAACATATCATCTAGTTTGATATATATTTTATTTTTTAGATTTGGTTTTGAATATTACACGTATCATCCAATAGAAGATTGGTAATATTGCTTTATACACACCGCGCGGGGACGCGGCCGCGCGGTGCGTTGTGACGTGACGTCACAAGCGGTCACGTGACTATTAGCGGGACTCGATATTTTTCGAAACTTTGAATGCGTATAAAATCAAAACTACTTGGTATTTTTGACTACGACAAAAACTAGTGTATTTGTATACATACAGGCTTTACTGAGACACAATTTCAAGGGATTTGGCATACCTAGTAACATTCTTCATTGGAACAATCTCGGATGCACTGCGGTTGGAGCAATTTCGGCTGTTCTGTATTTTGCCCCTGCTTTAGGCAAGCAGGGGCAATTAAGAGAGCACATAATTATTAAGGGTGCAAGTCCAATATTGCCCCTGCTGCAGGTATGTGAGAAGCTGGCTAATCTATGAATCCATTCTACCGTTTTTGAGTTCTACAACTTACAAGGGAACTCAAAAACGGTAGAATGGATTCATAGATTTTCGGTTCATTTGATTTGTCTCCGAACAGATTACTTAGTTTATGCTAATCGTTATGAATTTAAAATTCGCATATTTATACTCACTGTATCAACACGTCGATATTTTCGAACCACATTTTAGCGCTGTGGTATCCGAACATTTGCCCCATCATCACCATTATGTGATTAGTGGTATAGAAAGGTGATTGGCGATATCGTATCTGTTCTATGAAAACGTCTACCTAAATATAGAGAACAAAATACATGATGATGATGATGATGATGATGACGATGATGAAGACAGGGCAAATAGCTTGTAGAGCTATTACGCACTGTCGATCAGTCGCCGGCGACTCAGTCGCCGGCGACTCAGTCGCCGGCGATTGGACTTACTCCTGGACGACTGACGACTAAGTGCGCAAGCCCCTATTTAAACTATAGTAAGTCACAGTCGCCGGCGACTGAGTCGCCAGCGACTGGTCGACAGTGCGTAATAGCTCTTAAATAATTTTAATCAATAACTATTGACAATTTCAAAATAACTATTACTTTCTTATTCAACAGATATAACAAAAAATATGACTGTGTGTACACTCTGTAGTACAAATATACATAAATAAGAAACACTATTATAAGACGATTTGTTAATTAGATTAAAATAAGCAAAAGGCATTAAAAATATATGACCGCCTCCTTTTGGTATAGTGGTTGACGCGTGAGCGTAGAACCGAGGGGTCATGGGTTCGATTCCCGACGGAGACGAATAAAAAATAAAAAAAATGTCTCGGTCTGGCAGGACACAGGAGGCGGATCACCTACTTGTCCCTAAAGAAAAATCGATCAAAGAAACAGATGTATGCATAATGCATCTGGCCCTTACCCCACTTGGAGACATGGGACTTCACTTTTTTCACAATAAAAATATAGTTCATTTCATTCATTCATAGTTTAAACATGTACATGTAGGTAGTTTCACTTACTCTTTCCTCGATGTTACTAAACACACTATCTGAAGTTATTAAAAGCGGGTCAGAGCACATGGCCCCAAAACAGAACCCTGGGGGGGACCAGTACCCATCGAATAATTTACTTGTGAATATGTCCGATTCTATACCTGTAATAATTGTATGTAATGTAGAATCTATACAAGTTTACTATATTCTTTACTAATATTATAAAGCTGAAGAGTTTGTTTGTTTGAACGCGCTAATCTTAGGGATTACTGGTTCGATTTGAAAAATTCTTTCGGTGTTAAATAGCCCATTTATCGAGTTAGGCTATAGCCTATAGGCTATAATATATCATCACGCTAAGACCAACAGGAGCGGCGCACTGCGGGTAAAACCGCGGAAAAAATCTAGTAATAAAGAAACTAGTAGATAGCATCTCACCGAGATCATCACTCCCTCGCCATAAGAACTCCAACGCCACCTGTTCCATCCTAACCAGCTCATCATCAAAGCTGATGGGATTGATGAACATCCCATCGAATCCCATTTGAGCCACCAATGATGCATATTCTCTAGAATGGCCGAAGGTATCCGCTTGCCAGGCGACGAGCGGTCGACCGCAGTTTAGAAATGTTCGGTTTATTTTTCTGTTATAATAATTTAACATTTAGGAACGTTTTAAACAACGTCATCTGGACGTAAATAACGTGAAACTTGAGCTATGGTAAATAAAGGGGTAATTAATATAAGTAGGTAAGTAAGTATACAGATTAGAATTTTCCATTGCTTTTGAAAAGTAAACTGTAAGTTTTTGTCGAAATTTGCTTGCCACTCCCGGGAATCGAACTGATTAAAAACTGTTAAAATTACACCCTGAAGTTTTATTGCATCGTTATAAGAATAAAAACTCTCCCAAACATGATAAATAAAATGAAAAGACAAACAAATCTTCCCAGAAATGTTACCCTGAACGAGACGCGGCGAGCTAGTACTAGCTTACCTTAAAGTATATGTATAGCTATCTATAACAGACTGATAGCTCGTTGATCCTTCATCTGGCATCCCCCAACTACCCCCCACTATTATTAAACGGCCCTGTCTAAGGAGTTGGTATACCATACGACGTACTGCAAGAAACAAAGTTATATTTGTTTAGATTCTTGACAAAAGATGGCGTTAATCAACATCAATTAATTTCTAGTAATTTTCCTAGTCAAATAGCTGTATATACCTACTGCTTAATAATATCAAAAATTGTAAATCACTAACAAAAATTTTATAATCTAATGGGCCCTCTTCACAATGGGCAGCGTTGGGCGAGTAGAGGCAATCACGATAGTGTTGAGCCTAAATGTCTAGGATCAGCCGTCATTGTAGATGTTTATTCATAATCGCCGTAATGGCGGCAAACATCGACCATCATTTGTTGGGCCAACGCTGCCCATTTGAAGAGGGCCCATAAACTTATATAATATTATAAAGATTATTAAGACCCTTTATTAGTTTAAAAACCATTAAAATTGGAATTCCTTTATGCTCACTTATAGGACCAACTCTATAATTTTAGTATCCACTACCTTGAGAAATAAGTCTTTTTTTTTAATTCTTACCTGTTCCATCACGTCTAGCCCACCAGTAAAAGAAATATGGTAACTCCGAGCCAGATAATGTAAATCTACAAGAACATAAAATACAATAAAAAAATAAGACATCGAACAACAGTTAAAAAATGTCTATCTGTAGTAATACACATTGAGATAATATTAATAGGAGATGACACCGCCTACATCACTTATGTTCCACTCAACATACGTCATGTGACGTATGTTGAGCGGTATTTTTTAATGGTTTTAAAGTGAAACGCATCAAACATGCCTTCGTGTGTGTTACGATATTGCACAAATAATAAGGAAAAGTGCAAAGGAATAACTTTCATCGTTAAGTACCTAACTAAATAATAATTTTTAAAACTTAGTTAGAGCAAAAAAATGGCGCACAGATTTTGTTCGTGGTGTCTCCTCCATACGTAGTAATATTATCTCAATGGTAATACATTACAATTTATATTTAAAACAAAAAGGCACAGACTCCTGAAACACAGCGAAAGCTATATTGGGAGTCTGGGGTCTATATTATGATGTAAGGAACCTTGTTCAATAAATGATTTTTATTATTTATTTTATTTATTTATTTAAAATAACAATAAAAAAAAAAAAAACAAAATACAAACTTCCTCGTCTCTTTTGCCCACAGCTCAGATATCGTGGCATCGAGTATTCTTTTCATGTTAATTTTGCTCGTCATATAAAAATCATCGTCTGAAATTGTTAATTAATCTGTAGGTATTATAAAATAATAACAAACTCAAATGTAGGCATATTCTTTAATTCAATTTTTACACATTAAAAAATCATTTTAAATCGGTGGCGAAAGAAATCAAATCTTCATTTTTATTATTTTAGTTTAGTTTGTGCACTATTAAAACATAAAATTCACATTACACTTCGGGAACTACTTCGTTTTTTGAATAGTCTGTTAAATAAAGTTCGAAAAACTACTTACGTCCAGTGAAATGGTCATAAAACGTTTTTGAATATCCCAACTCAGCGTGAGTATGAGGCACTATATGGACATTTAATTTTCCTTCTCTTATTGTAGGACAAGCCTGAAAAATAAAGAAACATCTTCATTCGAAGTTTGATTATGAGAAACTAGCTTTCCGCCCGCGGCTTCGCCCGCGTTTTCAAAGAAAAACCCGTTCCCGTAGGATTTCCGGGATAAAACCTATCCTATGTCCTTTCTCGGGTATCAAAATATCTCTATACCAAATTTCACGCAAATTGGTTCCGTAGTTAAGGCGTGATTGAGTAACAGATAGACAGACAGAGTTACTTTCGCATTTATAATATTAGTATGGATTAGCACATGTGTCAGAAGTGAAACCTCTTTGGCAGGATTCAAAGATACCAAAATGTTCGCCTTACTACATGACGTGACGTTATTGCATGATGAAATTTTACTTTCAACGCGCCTAATGAAGTTTCATTTCAATAAAAATCAAAGTGCTATATTCATACTTTTTGAGTTATCCGGATAGGTACATACTACATAATCTACATCACTGCCAAGTATCATCAAAATCGGTTCGGTGGTTTTCACGTGAAAGAGTAACAAACATACAAACTATGTTTATAACATTAGGATACTTACATCGTAACCACAAGCCTCTCCCAAACCTTTGAAAGGAGTTAACAAATCGACTATTTCTGGGTCCATTCCAAACGCACCAATAACATTAATTATTATAATAGCCAATAACATACTATAATATATTTTTAATAACTTTTGTATCGTCAGCATTTTTAAGTAGTAATGTTAACTTGATAATTATAAATTTGTTGAAAAAAATATCAAAATAGGCGTTTGAAAATGTAGCGTCTTCGCTCACAAATGTGATATTTTAGTAAGATTAAAAAATATGCAATAAGTGGATAACTTTTTTATGATAAAACCTATTTGAAACCCGTTTGTACGAAATTATACTGTATAATGGCTTCCATTCCTTCATAATATTGTTTACACATTTTTGTATTGGTTTTTAAACAAGATGTTTATTTTTAGTGGCGTAAATATTATACAACCGAGACGATTATTCATAAAATATACTTCACATTTTACTACGGAAGTTTGATTTTTTTTATAAAAGGCATTTAGGCTTAAATCTATTATAAAGCTGAAGAGTTTGTTTGTTTGTTTGAACGCGCTAATCTCAGGAACTAGGTACTGGTCCGATTTGAAAAATTCTTTCGGTGTTAGATAATCCATTTATCAAGGAAGGCTATAGACGTATTGTCTCATATTGGGTCCCAAAAATGCAGGTATAACCGCGGGGCACAGCTAGTCGTCCATTAATGTATAACAATTAAAAAGTCTAACCCTGACCTATGACTAGAGAAAGTGATCACTTGCCAATTGGGTTATCTTTTATCCGTCTGCCAATTAAACAGTTTTCTTTGAACTGTGGACTCGTTTGTACTGATTAGTTCAACATTTTGTGACGGTAAGGCTTTTATTTTATTTACTACCTGTTGCCCGCAGCATCGCCTGCGTGGAAAAGATAAATTTTCATGGTATGAACACTATTTTATCCCCTTAGGGATCTATAAATTAATCAAAATTTTTCTTTAGCGGATGCTTACGTCCTGACATCTATTATTATACAGGGTGTCCCACAATCGGTGTACTAAGCGCGAAGGGACTTGTAGTTTTCCATACACTGATCACGTAAAAAATACTTAAACAACATAATTACGCCAAATTTTTCCTTAAAATTCATGTTTTTCATGTCTAGCTTCGCGCAGCCGGCTAATATATTATAATGAAAAACAAAATGCTCACATTAGCGAAGCGGTATATGTATATACCGCTTCGCTAATGTGAGCATTTTGTCTATGAAAACATAATCCTCACGTGCGGGTGGCAAAGTTGGGCGGTTTGCTTGTTGGGGTGTACACAAAGAGTTTTAAGAATTCATCTATTTGAAAAAAAATGCATGTGGAAGTCTATAAGTATTTTTTACGTACTCAGCGTATGCAAAACTGTAACCTTCATTGAGCTTAGAATACGGTGGGACACTCTGTATATGAATTGCCTGATTTGAATATGTAGCTCCTGTTAGTCTTAGCCTGCTTCGATAAATAAGCTATCTAGCACCGAATTTTTTTTCAAATCGGACCAGTAGTTTCTGAGATTAGCGAGTTCAAACAAACAAACTCTTCAGCGTTATAATCCATACTAATATTATAAATGCGAAAGTAACTCTGTCTGTCTGTCTGTTACTTAATCACGCATAAACTACTGAACCAATTTGCATGAAATTTGGTATGGAGATATTTTGATACCCGAGAAAGGACATAGGCTACCTTTTATTGCGAAATATGTACCACGGGCGAAGCCGGGGCGGACCTCTAGTGAAGTATAAATTATTTGCTTATTGGCCAGGCTTGCAATCATACTATAAGTTGTATACATTCCACAAATGTTGATTGACTGAGGTCGATCACGTATGCCAATAATATATGTATTTATAGGCATGTGTCAATGCTATTTCGTCATTCTTTTGTCTTTAATATGATTCGTGTGGTTGGAATTTAGCTGTTTTCTATTGTAGGAGTCACCAATGTAGGGGCTTGTTATGTGCGGTTGTAATAAAAGATGAATAACTACGCAAAGGTTATATTTCGTTAACTACATATATGCGACCAACCCGCGTCCCGACAAGCCCGTGACTGTTCATGCATAGCGCACAAACTGTTAAAAGAAGTTAGTGTCTTCCATGATACTACTACTAGATGATGCCGTTTAAAAATAAATAAATATTCACACAATATAATAAAGAAACCTTTGGTATTTTACATTTGGTAGTATAAATACTGATATATTGTATAACAATTTAACAAAACATTTGGTCAAAACAATGGAAATAATTCAGTCCATTTTAAAATCATACGTTTCTTGTAATTTTAACTGATAGTCTATCCCTTGTCTATCCATAGTTGTGTTACAAATATGTATAAGTTTCGACCTTTGGTTTCGACTTTCTTAATTATCCCAATTGTTAGTTAATCTATACTAATATTACCTATCTATAAAGCTGAAGAGTTTGTTTGAACTTTGAAAGCGCTAATCTCAGAAACTACCTACTGGTCCGTTTTGAATAATTATTTCGGTGTTAGATAGCCCATTTATCGAGGCAGGCTATATATCATCCCGCTAAGACCAACAGGAGCGGAGAGAAGTGGAAGAAACCGCGGGTCGCAACTAAGTAGTTACTTTTAAAAACTTTTCTACTTGTAGATACGCAATTAACCATTTAACCAAGAAGCAATACATATTACGAAATAATCTTATCTTAATACTATTATAAAGGCGAAAGTTTGTATGGATGTATGGATGTATGGATGTTTGTTACTCTTTCACGTAAAAAAAACTACTGAACCGATTACAATGAAATTTAGCACACATATAGAGGGTAACTTGGATTAACACATAGGATAGATTTTATCCCGGAAATCCCACGGGAACGGGAACTATGCGGATTTTCCTTTGAAAACGCGGGCGAAGCCGCGGGCGGAAATCTAGTAATTAATATTCGACCTATGCGACCAACCCGCGTCCCGACAAGCCCGTGACTGTTCATGCATAGCGCACAAACTGTTAAAAGAATTAGGTTGATACTACTAGATGATGCCGTTTAAAAATAAATAAATATTCACACAATATAATAAATAAATCTTTGGTATTTTACATTTGGTAGTATAAATACTTATGTATTGTATAACAATTTAACAAAACATTTGGTCAAAACAATGGAAATAATTCAGTCCATTTTAAAATCATACGTTGCTTGTCATTCTAACTGATAGTCTATCCCTTGTCTATCCATAGTTGTGTTAAATCTATACAAATATTATAAAGAGGAAAGGTTTGATTTTTTGTTTGTTTGTTTGTTTGTATGAATTGAATAGGCTCCGAAACTACTTGGCAGATTTGAAAAATTCTTTCACTGTTGGAAAGCTACATCATTTCTGAGTGACATAGGCTAGGTTTTATCCCGGAAATCCCACGGGAACGGGAACTATGCGGGTTTTTTTTGAAAACGCGGGCGAAGCCGCAGGCGGAAAGCTAGTATATGTATAAGTTTCGACTTTCTTAATTATCCCAATTGTTAGTTAATCTATACTAATACTAGCGGCCCGCCCCGGCTTCGCCCGTGGTACATATGAAAAATAGATGTTGGCCGATTCTCAGACTTACCCGATATGCACAGAAAATTTCATGAGAATCGGTCCACCCGTTTCGGAGGAGTATGCAGACTAACATTGTGACACGAGAATTTTATATATAAGAGATTACCTATCTATAAAGCTGAAGAGTTTGTTTGAACTTTGAACGCGCTAATCTCAGAAACTACTGGTCCGTTTTGAATAATTATTTCGGTGTTAGATAGCCCATTTATCGAGGCAGGCTATATATCATCCTGCTAAGACTAACAGGAACGGAGAGAAGTGGAAGAAACCGCGGGTCGCAAGTCGCAACTAAGTAGTTACTTTTAAAAACTTTTCTACTTGTAACTACGCAATTAACCATTTAACCAAGAAGCAATACATATTACGAAATAATCTTAATCTTAATACTATTATACTTAAAGGCGAAAGTTTGTATGGATGTATGGATGTATGGATGTATGGATGTATGGATGTATGGATGTTTGTTACTCTTTCACGTAAAAACTACTGAACCGATTACAATGAAATTTAGCACACATATAGAGGGTAACTTGGATTAACACATAGGATAGATTTTATCCCGGAAATCCCACGGGAACGGGAACTATGCGGATTTTCCTTTGAAAACGCGGGCGAAGCCTCGGGCGGAAATCTAGTAGAATATGAATTGAACTAAACTAAAAATAAAATAGTAAACAGTATGACTGCACCTTGAGTTTAAATACGTTATATCTTAATTATAATTGCCAACACAATGAGATATTTGATTGATTCGATTGCCAATATCGACGGGTGAGCCACAAGTGCAGTTTTTGTATGTGGTTCCGTATAAAATTAATTTAATACTTATGTCCTAAAGTATCCAAAAATTGATCGGTTAGTCAGTAAAGCGTGAAATGTCTGCTTCTTAAATAATACAAATTTATAATGAACTAGCTTTTCGTCTGAAGTTTCGCCCGCGTTCAGGGTTGTGGCCTAAACCACTATTTTGAACCTTTATAGGTCATTTGAGGTCTTTCCATTTGCAAATATTGTTATTCCGCTTTTAAAATAAGTCGCTAAAACATAAAAAACATCATTTTTTGATTTAGATTGCCCTGCAATCGTATCTTATAGTAGGTATGTGCTGATTAAAATTATCCTCTAAAATGAGCAGTTTATTAACGTTGTTCACAAAACAATATAACTACGCCAACGTACCTAGTTGAAAAATAATACGTGTGTCACTCGAGGACTACCGCGGTTGCACTATTGCATAGCATCGCATCGCTGTGCCAGTTGGAGTGGGGGGTGTTAGGTTTTTTTCGTTACGGAATTACATTCGGTCGCCGCGCTCAAAGTCTGAGATAAAAACTATGCAATAGCTTAATAAGTAAATTACATCGTACATAATCGGAATTGAATGAATATATTTGCATTTAATCATTTTAATTCACCCCGCATCCCTAATGTTGAATCATACAGAAACATCACCAATCAGGGTGACACCCACATAAATTGTTTCTCATTCCCTCATAGTTATCCACGATTACAACTACATTAAAATGAAATATGGTTTTGTGTGTAAGAAGTGAGTTTTTAGTTTTGTGTTTGTGTGTGTGAATTACATTGTAATAATACAGTTTAATATTGTTTCATACATTTATAGCGGGATTGACGATCTGTGTATCTGTGATTTAGGTGGATGAGTAAAATTTTTTAAATGTTTATACTTAACAAGCTTTTATTAGCTTCATCTGTATGTTTGTATTATTGTATGTACTTATATATACAAAACTAGCTTTCCACCCGCGGCATCGCCCGCGCAGTCAAAGAAAAACCCACATAAATCGCGTTCCCGTGGGATTTCCGGGATAAAACCTATCCTAGTCCTTTCTCGGGTATCAAAATATTTATATGCCAAATTTTATGCAAATTGGTTCAGTAGTTAAGGCGTGATTGAGTAACAGACAGACGGACAGAGTTACTTTTGGCATTTATAATATGTATTATTTGTTTGTATTTAACCGACACCTTGAGACTCGATTTTGATCCACTTTAATTCAAACTTTGTACACTTATCGGTGACAATACAATAATTTCATTCATGAATTTTTGTTATTTTAAAAATGCATTAATTGTTTTTACTCTGTTGTGAGATGCGAGATGCCCTTTAAAATTAGTTGCGTAGAGATTAATTATTTATTTTGCCTTCATATATTATTTTAATTAAGATTATCACGTTATCTTTAAATACTCAGTTTATTCGTACTCCATTTTTTGTTTATAAATTTTGTTTTCAGTATCAAGTAGTTACAATTAAAATTATTTATTTATCTTGAACTATGATGATGCTGATTCTTGCTTTATGCAATTTAAGTCTTAACAGTGATAACTTACATTTTCAGTGGCCAAAACACACCAGCTCTGGATGACTACGAGGGAATCTATACAGTACAATCGGCCAATATAAATCGAACATCACAAGAAACAGTTGAGGTATCTACTCAAATTAACCAACCTTTTATAGAAGAATTTCCAAAAGCCCTAAATTCGTATAAAGCCCTTAAGAAGCAATATAAACCCTTTACTGGTTCTGTGAAATTCCCTTTTCTAAACCAACCCTTAACTTTGAACAATGATCTTAAAGATGAGCTGGTTAATAATGGTAACGCAGAAGAGACTAAATCTAAACAAACAGAATATTCCGATGAAGATAGAAAGAGAAAAGAAAAGGAACATGCAGTTAAAACGATAGTAGAAAGGCTCAAATTTATACAATCCCTTACCAGTAATAGGGCTTATGAAGAATATAAACATGAATTTGAAAAACACCATGTCCAGGAAAAGATTGAAAAAAGCTTCAAGCAGGAAAAGAATGAAGTTAAACAGATACAAAAAATAGAAAAATTTAATAATAAGGAGTTGAAATGTGAGACGAATAAGAATGATTTGCAGACGATTAAAATGACAGCATTTGATATTGTTGATGAAAATATCAAACGAGCTGTCTCAGTAGCTGAAGAAATAAAAAGAGAGATTGATGTGGAATTGACAGATAAACGGCAAGCTGTTGAAAAAAGGGTATTAAAAGTCGATAATAAAGTCAAGTCTTCTGGTTGTCAAAAGGAAAGTTTCGAGAAAACAGATAAACAAACGACTGAATCTTCTCTAAAAAGATTAACTAAACAAAGTGCTTATAATCTTGGCCTGCAAACTATACCTTATATGAAATCGTACATGGAATCTAATTATTTCAAAACAATTATTATAAAAACGATATTTCTTCACTTAACTAAGTTCCTAGTATCTTTATCAAGATACATGTTAAGCAAACAGAAATCAATGAAACAAATATACGAGTACAATAAACAACTTAAAGAAAGTCAATATATGTTTGAAGGACAAGATGAAGAATATTACGAGGAAAGAATTTTGTCTGGAGCTGAAATGTCAAGAAAATTTGGTAAAACTCCTTTAGAATTTACTGAAAAGATGGACCAAGTAATAATTGAAATGGAAGGTGAAACTAGAGTCGAGAGAAGTAGGTCCAGAAGTCGAAGCAGAGTTACAGAAAGTGTGACAAGTAATGAATGGGAATATGAAAAGAAAACTAAAGTAATGGAAGAGTTGGTAAAGAAATTTTACTATGCTTATGTATTGTTCGTAGGATGGACTGAGTATTATGATGTTGGTGAAGTAAAGCAATCCGAAGAGCGTCTAGAGTCTTCTACAAAAGAGATAGTGAAAAAGGACATAATTGAGAAAGAGCTTAAAGAGCAAGTTATTAGGGAAGAGACTCCATTGACTTACGTAGCTGTTGTTGAATCTCATGTTTATCCAAATGAAGAGGCTATACGACGAGATACTTTTAAAATAACTGAACAAGTTGAAACAATCGCGGTCGATATCAAAAAAGAACAAACGGCAACTTGCACTGATCTCCAGCATCACGTTATAGAAATAAGAAAAGAAAAACCAGAAAATATAGTAGTTGTCGAGTCTATTGAAGACATTACTCCGATAGATGAAGAAAAACCATTAGCTTTCTTCGAAAAGGGAATAACTGGAATAGCTGTCCAAACTACGGAAGTTTTAGAACCTGTAGTTGAAATGAAAACTGAGCAAATGCAACTGAAACAAGCCTATTCTTCAATAGAAAAACCTGGTGTCAATATAGCTAGCAGCGAGGGAATAGTACTTCAAGAAGAAAAAGATGAAGAATTTGTTTTACCTGATATGCTGCCAAGAAAATCAATTACAATGATAGAACCACCATTAAAAATAGTAGCTGAAACAACAGAAGTTCAAATAAATGAAATGCAAACCGAACCACTGCCAGAATTAAAATCTACTATAGAATTGTCTAAAGCAACTATTGAACCAGTCATAAAACCAGTTGCTGAAGTATTTGAGACCACAATAAATCAACCAAAAACTGAAATAATCGAGGCTCCTGAAGTGAAGCAAGAAATGCCTAAAGTATTATTGGAGCCTATAACAAAATATATTGCTGAAACAAATATAGTAAAGACGGATGAAGCAAATATAAGTAAGTTTGTTGAAAACATTCCGATGAACGAAAATGTTAAATCATCTGTTGAAACACCGAACAAAATTGTGGCTCAAAGAGAGCTTTTTGTAGACGTGGAAAGTACACAAATTTTAGATAATTTTCAAATAAAAGAAGAATTTTCTGACACTTTAGTAGAAACTCCTTCACAGACTGTAGCATTGAAAAGCGAAACGTTCTTGGATGAAATGAGCGTTGAGATTCGAGCTGAAGTTGATGTTAAAAGAGAAAGTATTAAAAATATACTTGAAAAACCCATTCAGACCGTTGCTCAAAAACATGAGACATATGTAGACACAGCTGATCTAAGTAAGTTAGAAAAAATAAAAAATACCGAAGAATTTACTCGTTATTCAGCTGAAACATCGATTAAGTCAGCTGCTGAAACCGGGGAAGTTGATG
The DNA here is from genome assembly GCF_061535455.1 of Colias philodice. NCBI lineage: Eukaryota > Metazoa > Arthropoda > Insecta > Lepidoptera > Pieridae > Colias > Colias philodice. Next base: position 3,321,508 of record NC_143116.1, read on the forward strand.
TAACTGTTGCTGATATTGGTTTATACAATGAAGAAAAAGTTAAAGCAGAAAACACTGTCCTTGCTATTGAAAGTTCTTTCAAATCCATTGCGGATAAACTAGAACATATAACTAATGATGAAAGTATTCAACAACTAGATAAACTTAATTTGGTTGGTGAAAAAATTGCAGTTTCTGTAGAAATGCCTTCCCAAATCGTTGCAGAAACTAGTGAAACTGTTATTAACGAATCTAGTGCAGATTTGTTTGGAACTGCGATAACAGATATCGAAAATACCAATAATAAAGTAGAATCACCACAAAAAATTGTAGCCCAGATGTTTGAAACTTATGTGAATGATTCTAGCAAAGAATTTGAAAAGTTCGACATCAAAAGCAGCAAACTTGAAGCCGCAATTGAAGAACCTGTAAAAAAGATTGCTGAAACAAATGAAACATATATAGGTGAAGCTGTTGGTGTAATTGGAGAATTCAAATTAAGTGAAGAAAAATTAAAATCTGATCTTGAAACTCAATTGAAAACAGTAGCTCAAACCAATGTTACACTGACAGATGAAATCACTGGTATATTTAAAAGTGATAAATTACAGACAGATAACACTAGTTCTTTGATAGAACCTCCGATTAAAAGTGTAGCATTGTCTTGTGAAACTTTATTGAGCGAAGCTGGCAGTAAATTCGCAGAAAAGCAAATAATTCAAGAAATTTCTAGAGTTTCTATTGAAGCTCCATTTAAAACAGTAGCTAATAAGATCGAAATAAGTGCAAACGAAGAAATTGAAGGAGTTGTTGAAAAATTCGATACTAGAATGGAAGTTTCTAAAGGTTCAATCGATACCAGTTGTAAGGCTGTTGCTGAAATTAGTGCCAACATATTAAACGAAAGTAGTGTGGAAATGGAAATAAAAGAATTAAAAACTAATACACCTAAAACATTAATGGATGAATCATTAAGATTTGTAGCTGAAGCTGTAATTCCTGTTATCGAAGAACCTAGTGAGGCTCTTGATACGCCGAAAATAATCAATGAAGAAGCTAAACTAGCTATAGATAACTTTGAACCAACAATAATAACTGAAGTCTTACTCGCAGGACCGAATCAAGAACCGTTTGAAGTACAAGAAGTTAAGAGTAAAATACCTTCATCGAAATTAGAAGAACCTTTTTTACCAGTAGCAGAAACTATTTATCTGTCCACAGAAGGACCCAAGGATGATGTTTTCAATGTGCCTAAAGCCATTGAAGAGCACGCAAAGACTGACTTTAAGAGCTTGGAAGCAACTAAAGTGACAGATGTATTACCTTTAGAACCTCCATGTGATTTACTTGAAGTTCCAGAAATTAAACATCGCCAGTCGCGAACTTTGTTAGAAGAGACGAAATTTGTGGCTGCAAATACCGAAATTAATAAGTTAGGACCTAAAGAAGACAGCTTTATTATACCTAACATAATCAACCAGAATGCCAATTTAAAAATAGACGAACTCAAAGCGATTGAAACATTAGTTGTTAATTTAGAAGAAGCGACGCAAAAGTCGTCAGTGGAATTTAAAATGGATGAAATAAAGACAAAAACATCTATTGAAGATAATTTGAAAACTGTAGCTCAAAAAGTTATGGTCTCAGCGGCTGAGTCAGAAAAAGTATTTTCTGACGTCAGTGAAGTTTCTGTACAATCTGCTACTTTAGCTGTACAATCTCTAGCAGCTTTAGCGCAAACAGCAGTGATTCCTATCGAAGAAGTCAAAACAGGAGCTAAATCTTCCGAACTATCCAGCCATAACGCTAAAATACTTTTACAAGAATCAACCGCAGCTCACGTTTTACAGGTGAATGCCTTATCTTCTTCAATAAATGAAAACTTCGAGATTTCTAAAAACTTGAAGAAAGTTGAAACATCCGTCGAACGTTCTGAAGCAGCATCCGCTAAGGTGTCCGAAATTGAAGTAAAAGAAGCAAAATGTGAAATCACAGAAATTGTAGATGATAAATCATATGCAGACGTGGAAGCCGAATATACAGTCGAATTGGCTCACGATGAACCAGAAGTAGACGCTTCTGCTGAATTGAAAATAGTAAAAAAACAGGCTATCAAAAAACAAGAGGACATGTCTGCATCTTTGGAAATACAAAAGGACATCGAATACATAGAGAACGGTATGACATCAATTATTAAATCAGTTGAAGCGGATCTCCAAGCATCGAAACTTTCAAAGAAATTTAAAGTAGAAGCAAAACTTGTTCGCAATGAAGGCAGCAAGAGCCCATCGCCTGATACTCCTATTATAGACGTTTATTTCTTCAAAGTAGATTCCCCGCATGAACGTAAACGTGTAAGTTCTGAAGTCCAGTCAACAGAATTAGATTATAGATCGGTAAAGAAACGTCGTTACACACAAGCTGAAATGTCAGTTGCACAATCTATAGGAATAGAATATCAGATTTCCGACTCAGACCAGGAATCGGAATCAGAATATATGGAAGTAGAATATGTTGATGAAGAGGAATATATAAAACGACAATCCAGCAAATTGCAAGCAGCTATGTTCGAACAATCAGCAGCAACTCATATAGAAGCAGGTAGCAAAATATCAAGTCTCCAAGCTTCACAAACGACAGAAAGAAGCAGTAAACATAAGCGTAGTGAAGCATCAATCGCTTTGAGCGCAAGACAAGAAAAATCAAGCATAAGCGAACAAAGCAGTGCTTCTATAGAAATTACCAGAAAAAGCAATCAAGCGATGATGGGCCAATCAATCGCTGCAAGCGCTGAAAGCGTAAGTGCACACAGTGCAAATGCTTCTCTAGAAATAAGTCAGCAAAGTCACGAATCGTCAATCGCTGGTTCGCTTGCTGTAAGCGCAAAACAAGAACAAATGGTTAGTGCAACGCAAAGCAGTTATGAATCTGCTGAAATAAGTCAAAGCAATCAATCAGCAGTTGCTGTAAGAAGGAAAAAGAAACAGATGAGTGCAAGTTTGCAACAAAGCAGTCAGTTATCCATGGAAAGCCAAGAAACATCAATTCAACAATCTGCCGCTAAAGTTAAAAGTGCCCGAAAAAGCACAAACATTCAAGAATTAGAAGTCAACACGAAATCATTACAAAAAGACATAAGTGTTATAGAAAAGGACATAGAATCACGGCATGCCAAACTGTCAGCTGAGCATAAAACCAGAATCGAAGATGGTTCAAAACATGATACTAAAAGTCCCTCCCCTCCCATACAACCGCCTACTCCTCTAACAGACGAATACATGTTTAGACTTGTAGCCCCTTTACCTAGTAGGGAAGGAACGCCTGTACCCAGAGATTGCACGGACAGTTCAGAATCGGAAGAGGAAATACTTAAAAAGAAACTAACTCCCCATATTGACTTGACGATTGAACAGAGAATTTTCGATCCACCTTTACCGACGCCACCAACGTCCCCAGAGAGAAGAACCAAGCCGTTTTATACTAAACCAGGTTTAAGAGGCGGTGGTGATAGATTGGATATTACAAAGGTAATCGAATAAGTTATTTATAATATTTTAGGGAAACAGTTAAATGCAATTAAGTATAATTCATTTACAAATACATATATGTGTCGTGGCCATATCGTAGATTTGCTCACTTCGTGAAAAAATCGCATTTCATGAAATGGTTGAATGTCTATTGGCCACATCATGATGTGATTTGAGCATATCTATGACTAGCGGTCTGCCCCGGCTTCGCCCGTGGTAACTATTTCGCAATAAAAGGTAGCCTATGTTCTTTCTCAGGGTCTAAAGATTGTCTGTGCCAGATAGCCAAATTTTATCAAAATCGGTTAAGAGGTTTATGCGTGAAAACAATACATACATACATAATTACAAACCTTTCCTCTTTATAATATGTATTAGTATAGATAAGAAATCGTTTCTCGATATGAGCAAATAAACGCGCGGCCACGACATCTACATAATGCCTAGTATTGCTCCTTAGAAATAATAGTACACTAATAACATTTATCTCTAGTCGTTTGTGTCAAGTCTTCTAATTAATTTTCATATTAATTTAATTAAACATTTTTAGAAAAGCTAGTAAAGTGATTGCATTTTACTTTAAGAAGTTAAAAAAATCTTCAATGCACCTTCAATACAAGTTCCATCAAGAGGCAATACAATACAAAGTAATATTATACATATAATTATAATATTAAATTATAATTTATACATCATGTACAAGTGTTTAAAAAAGCAAAATCTATTTTAATCACACGAATGCAAACGCCTACTCCTGCCATACCTTTCATAACACTTATAATATAGCAATAACAATCAGATAAACTAAATCGAAATGAATAATATGCGTAGTTCTCTTGTTAGCTCATTTATATTATGTAATATGTTCTAATAATATCTAAAAATAAATCTTAGTGCCAGTATAGATGCATTCCCTGTCACAATACGACTTGATTCTTCAGTCGTCAATAAACTTAACCTTTAACTGACGTGGTATACGTCTCACAGACGTCATTATTTTTATTATGACAATATTTTTCAAAAAACGCGACGCGCAGCGTTACCCCTCCCGCTACCTTCCCATCCCGCCATCTTGTTGCCGCCAGTCGCGGCCGCGAGCGCGACAAGTGCACAGGTGTTCCCACAGGAGCGATCAGCGTCTCACAGACGTAAGTACGGTGTTTATGTACAAAAACTAAGCATGTCTCTTGGTCGTCACCTCTGTGTTTACGTAGGTAGCCACATAGGGTCTCGTTGACGTCACATCGGTTTTAATTTTATTCAATTTCGCAGAATGCCTAGAAAAAAGAAATCTGCACCAAAAAGTATGCCACAAACACCTATGCTAGCTAGGAGTATGCCAAGGAAACGGGAAAGAACCCCAGTTGAAAGATCAACTTCTCCACCGGCACTGCATTGGACCAACCGACATGCCTGAACCCCTCCGTCTCTAAAAAGCCAAGCTAATCCGGAACCTGGAACTCGGAAGACGTGTGCAATATGTCCAAGTCGCCTAAAAAGAAGAACAAAGTACTATTGCTATCAATGCAGCTAGCCAATGTGTCTTACATGCTGTCTTCAAATATGCAATGACTGTATACTACGACGTTGAAAATGTACCGAATATGTGCCTTGTCATTTTTTTTGTTATTGAAGAAAGACTAATTATTTTTGTTATTTTTTAATTATAATACAAAGAAGTAACGATTATTTAAGTTCATTTGTCGATTGATGAGTAGATTTATAAAAAAAAAGAGTTCCTAAATTTAGCTAAGCAATTATAGTGTATTCATGAATAAATGTTGATTATTATTAAATTAAGGACAGTAGTTTTATTTTATCTGTAATAAATTGTTCTAAAACATGTATGAATCAATTTGTAAAACCGTTACAGTATAGTATTGTTTAATTTATATTATTTTATTTCAATTTAATTTTTAACGTCTATGAGACGGTACCGCGGCGTTAAAGTTACATTTAGACCAGGTCGTCAGCCAAAGGTTAATCAAAACTTTTGTATACAGGAAGAGATCTTAGAAATTGGTAGACAATCAACTCTTCTAGCCTCTGCTATAGGCGAAACGATACGAAATATACAACAATATAAAACAGAAGCTGGAATAAACAAAGATATGGAATATACAGATACTAGTGAAAAGGAGACAAGTGATAAGTCAATGGAGTTAAAAGAATTTAAAAGTGAAGTCGCTGCTGATAATAAAGTGGAAGTACTTATAGATAAAATGATAGAAACTTCTAGACGTTTTTCTGGTGATGCTGAGGATGTAGGAATTGCAAAGGAAGAAGGAAAGGAGTGTATTATACCTATTAATAAGGTAAGGGGTTATAAAAGTTAAGTCTTTACTCAAATACCAACATAAATTGTACATACCTACATATAGACTTCGCGCTTTTAAATATTCATACGTATAATTCACAAACTTTCGCATTTATAATATTAGTAGGATAGGACTAGTGGGATAGAATTTACCACCAGAAAGCAGTTTTTACATAGAAGAGCCGGAAAGAAACACTATAGCTCTGCTCTTATAGTAAACATTTCAAACGCTTTATAATATTATTTTATAGAAAACTAGCGGTCCGCCCCGGCTTCGCCCGTGGTACATATTTACGTTTTCTCTACATAAGAACCATCCTCGTACTTCAAGGAATATAATAAAAAAAGAATTATCGAAATCGTTCAGCCGTTCTCGAGTTATGCGCTTACCAACACATTTTGCGATTCATTTTTATATATAAAGATTATAAAGCTGTTTGTTTGTTTGAACGCACTAATCTCAGGAACTACTGGTCTGATTTGAAAAATTATTTCGGTGTTAGATAGCCCATTTATTGAGGAAGCACTGCGTGTAAAATCGCGAGGCACAGCTAGTTTATGATATGTTTCATTCAGGGAATATGTTTCTTTAGGTGGCGTAAGATAGCCCATTTATCGAGGAAGGGTTCGCGAGTGAAACCGCGAAGCGCAGCTTGCTCAAAAATATAATTCAAAATTGACCATCAGAAAGCAGTTTTTACATAGAAGAGCCGGAAAGAAACGCTTTAGTTGCTCTTATCCTCCTAAGGACCAAGCTAAAAAAATCCTATTCTGCATTACCACCCATTGTTCTCACCTGAGTACATAAAAATACAACAGACCTGCCACCCAATGGTATTTTTTTGTTTTTTTTATTGTTAGAGTTAAAATTTACTTGTGGGATTTTTTATCTGTGTAAAATATAGCTTATAGAATACATTTCTGAAAAAAAAAACTCGATTTATTTTGTTCCCATGTGATCACATCAGACCTAAGTGAATCCAAAATTTTTTTATTAAAATTAGGTTTTACTTGTAGATTTTTTTATTTACTTATGTTATAACATATGAGATCATACAATAATCTCTAAAAAGTATACAAAAGAATTAAAAACAGTTTTTCTTAAATTCTAAATGTGTAAGTTTACTACATATTAGGTAATAAAATACATAACTAAAAATCGATTTGGAAACAAATGGTGGGTCTCCTAAGTCTTCATCACTAGGAATAAAATCTCCGTCAGTCGGCTAGGAAATCGATGATATTATCGTCACGAATAACTGAAAAAATAAGGAAGATAACTGTTTATTTTGATTGCAATTATTAGTAATTCCTGTTGACAGTTTAAATAAATTATAATCATAAAACAGGACAATTATACTCAAAATTACTGTAAAACAACAAAATAAATTATTAACCAATTAAATGTTTTATAGTCATTGACTACCAATGTCTTCAACTGAGTACAAAAAAAATGAAAATAATGTTGTAAGTAACGACCAATGTTCTCACATGATCACATAAAAATTATCCGTGAATTTAAAAAATACAATATGAATTGTTTCGTTAAATTTAATTAAAATACGTTCCTGTACTGTTTTTACTATTTATTTTTCAATACCAAATGAAAATCAAGTGAGGGATTAATATGATAATTAACGATTTAACTTACCTCTGTTACGTTGACCAGCCATTTTAAAAACTTTAACTAAAGTATTTTAAAATTCTGTGATTGGATAACCCATTTACCTACCAAACCTAATAGTTCAATTCAGCCAATCGCGTTACACAGTGATCATAGGCAGAAAAGCGCGGTATTTTTTAAGATGCTTGTCCTTTCTAGACTCAATTACTGCATTAACGTATTCGGGTCTTGTCTACTGGAACGTTCACGGAGGCTTTTGCAAAGAGTTCAGAACGCCTGTGCCAGATTCTGCTTTAATATTCCTGCCAGGTCCCACATAACACCTTTTCTTAACTCTTCAAAGATGCTTAACATGAGGAATAGACACAAGCTCTTCATGGCATGCTTCCTGTTTGATCTTGTGAAAACTAAACGCCCATTGTATCTATTTGAGAAGCTTGTCTGGCGTAAGGACACAAGCCGGAATCCTTTAAGATCTAATGTTGATGTACTCTCAGTACCGAAGCATCATAGCATGGCTTTTCGTGGTTGCTTTAAATACTGTGCCACAAAATGCTGGAATAATATACCGCCGCCTCTGCGTCAACTTCGATCCAAAATCACTTTTAAACAAAAGTTTAAACATCTACTTCTGGCAGAACAGTAGTTACTGCATAGTATTTAAAGCACCAATCAACCAATCAACACCGCATCTCTTATCATTTAAATTCATATTCATATTTATTTATTTATTAATATCTATTATTTGTATTAGGGCTGATTTTTCAATCCTTGGTTAAAACTTATTCGTCGAATAATGTATAAAACTACCATTTTAAAAACGTATTCTAATTGCCAGTATTTGACAGTTTACGTGACATTTTAATATTATCGTGTAATACTTTATTGGACGGATAAGTTTTAACCAAGCATTGAAAAATCGGCCCTTAGTTATCTATTTATTATTTATATTATTATTTTTCTGTAGCAAATCGAAAGCACACCCTCCATCCGGTCTTGACAGAATACCAGCGCTGTAGTCGCAGCTTGCTGCGATTATGGCAGAAAGCTGAGTCAAGACCCTTTTCTGGAAATGCAGTGCACACACAGTACCAGATTCTCAACAAACATGGCGTCTAATTTATGTCTAATTTTATTATATGTATCGTACTTTTCTCTCTTCTTCTATTTTGTGTTTTCTTCTTGTGTGTGTACTTTTATCTAGAAATAAATGTTTTTTCTTTCTTTCTTTCTTTCTATATTTCGAATTTTCGATTTTGTCATCGGATGAGGACGGTGGTTGGTAATTTAGTTAAAACTTTTTGGTGCTTTGGGTTGTAATGGTGATAGTGTTTATGTACTTATATGAGGCCATTGGTCCTTAGGAGGTTAAAGTAAACATTTAAACGATTTGTAGAAAATATGTTTCCTACCCATTAAAAATAGCTTTTGCTTATTTATTGGATGTTAACTTGCGACTGCTTTTAAAACTTATTTAATATAACTATTTTATTTAATAAATCACGGAAAAAGAAAATACTGTTCAATTCAACATAAACATTATCCAATATAATTGATTTTTTATATGAATTAAGAAAAAACATCTTCAACCAGTAAAAAATACTCTAAACTGTCAATTTACGGGATCATTATCTAGTCATTTATTTAAACACATTAAATACAAACAATTATTTATTTTAAATCACTATCGATTCAATTAGCAAGCAATATTGGCCCGCATTCAAAATTAAATATTTTGGCAGAGACAATACATGATTTTTAGTCTCAAATATATCGAGGTGTTGAGAGGTACACTGTAAGTAGATAATTACTTATTTAACAGATTCTATTTATATAATTACGTAATTATAAAAAAAACTGTGTTAACCCAGGTCACAGATAATACAATTCAGGTTAACCACATCACTACATAGTATAAAACAAAGTCGCTTTCTCTGTCCCTATGTCCTTTGTATGCTAAATCTTTAAAACTACGCAACGGATTTTGATGCGGTTTAATTTTAATGAAAAGAGTGATTCAAGAGGAAGGTTTTAGTATATAATTTATTAGGTCTTAGACAAAGCGGGCGAAGACGCGGGCGGTAAGCTAGTAGTATAAGTTAATAACTTCGTCTGTGTAGTAAAAAGAAAATTACTATATATATAATAATATGTTTAATTTTTCTTATCTATACTAATATTATAAAGCTGAAGAGTTTGTTTGTTTGTATGTTTGAACGCGCTAATCTCAGCAAATATTGGTCCGATTTGAAAAATTATTTCGGTGTTAGATAAGCCCATTTATCGAGGAAGGCTATAGCCTATATATCATCACGCTAAGACCAACAGGGGCGGAGCACTGCGGGTAAAACCGCGGGGCACAGCTAGTTTATAAAAAGTTTCATTCAGGGATGTTTTATCTAGTTGGAGGCTAGACATAAAAATCATACCATAAATCGCTCTACAATGAAAGAAAGATACAAACACACTTTAAGTCTTTTTATATATGTAAATTACCTTTACAGGGCACTTTGGTGACCGCTGAAAAAGAATCTAGTAACCAAGGTACAATATAATTATTATTTTTATCTGTAAACACAGCATACCTACTAACTTCCTAGCTAACTACTTCATAACTATGTTATCGAGAATTTAGTAACACATTTAACATTATCTCTCTCATTCACAAATTCCTAATTTTGCAAGTTTATTTTATAACTCGTTTCCTAACAAGCCCGCATTGTGCTGCGGGAACACGGTATAATACGTCGAGCGGTGCGGGGACACCACACTCTGATATACATAAGCGAAGACACGTATTAATATAGAAATAATGTTTTCAGTTCAATCCAGTTTTAAATTGGAAGAAGTTAAAGAAAGAAAGATGGATGGAAATAATCTTTCCGATCAACTTATGCGAAGCGTTCAAAGTATGATTGGTAAGTTACACTTGCAGTCCTACTATAGATAGATAGATAATTCTTTTTTACACACACACAAGATTTACTTAGAACACAGAAAGAAAGACAAACAGGTATGTACAAATGGCGGCCTTATCGCCAGGTAGCGATCTCTTCCAGAATACCACTAATGTGAATAAAGAAACACATTTAAAGGAGGTGGGTATGGTACGTCTGTTTGTCTCTTTTTCACGCACTGGACCAATTTGTTTGATATCTGGTACAGATATTTAGATAGAGAAACTTTACGGGAACGGGAATTTCACGGGAACTATATAGATACTTAGTATTTATTTGTGTGTTTGATTTTACGCGAGGTAGAGGATTGGTACATAGATACTACAAATCTCAAAATTTGTTTGATTGGTTGTTTTATAATGGCATGGCTGCATCTGGCGTACCTGTACCTACATGTTTGATATTATTTAAAGCTTTTGCTTTGTTTATCTTCACATACTTATTAATTTCGATTTATTTTTTGTTCCTTTTAGATCCCAACGCAACTTTAGAAGAACGTTTAAAACAGGTTCAATCGCAAATAGCCGAACTATCCAGACTACCTGACGTCATTCAGAAGACTCTAGAAGATGTCAAAATGCAGTTCGAACAACTGAATCAACAAGTACAACAGGTAATAGTATAAATAAGTACAGGTAGTGATATAAATAGGTATAGGTAATTGTATAAATGTTTACTTATAGGTAATAACGTAAAATGAAGAATTTTAATTGCTGAGATGGCATTACAAGTGGGCTAGGCGTTGTCGCGGTATGGCCAAAAGTCGCGGGTTCAAATCCCGCATAATAATATAGTTATTTTTCCATTCTTTAAAAATTCCTCATTTTATAAAGAAAAGTCGACATGATTTTACTTATAAGAAATATTATTATTGACCTCGAATTCAACGCATTTTTACTTTTATTACAGAAAACTGTTGAAATTCAAATGAGTCAAAGTGTCCAAGCTGAAAGCCACCAGCAGTTTCGAGGTAAATATTTCCATTTTGTTTCTTCTTCACATAAAACGATCACAATTATGAAAGATGATCAAAATTATCTTAAGGTAAATTTATAGTGTAAATTAAAATTGGTTTGTAGTTAACCCTTATTAAAACGCTGGGAGCTATACTTCCCACGTCTCAGATTGAAGTAAATCCTATTTTATTTTTATACGCTTAAACCTAATGCAGTGTAATATTTATCTACGCAATCTTAACATTTTAAAGAACTTTTTTCATGGAAAAACTTTTCAGAGAATTATTACATGTCATGGTAAACACACGTCAAAGTCAGGTAACGTGATTTTGCAGCCGAAAACGACCGGTATTTTTTAGTTTTTGGTGTAGTGCTCAAAAAAAATTAGATAAGTAGATTTGAGTTCTAGCTATGTAAACTAGACTATATTACCTACAGTTGCGTGAAACGTAAAAATATGCCCAGAATCTTTCGTTTATACCTTGGTAGAGTCGATTGAAATTAAGTCTTTAAGTGGGAAGATATCATCCCAGTGTTCGTCACTGCACACGACATTCGGAAATTCTATATATAAAATCTGTGTGTCTAAAAAATCTTTTTAGTTGGTATAAGCAACTTATTTATTGTTATTCGTTATTTCCTGATCAGATAATTAGAAATCTTAACTCAATACATTAGTATTTACCTATTGTTTTTATTTTGTTCTAGAAAAATGCCATTTTTATGTTGAAGTCATTCATTTTTCAATTCCCGAATTCTTCCCTTAGTAAAAGAAACTTGCATTGATGAGTACTTTCACCTCCTTTATTAAAAAACTTGATCTTTATAATTTTTTACGATAACATTAAATTCACAAGTGGAGTCAGGGCAACTAACTAGTGTTTTAAAATATTGATGTCTGGAGTGGACACTGGGAGCTATAGTTCCCACCTTTCCAAACTATTTACAAGAGAGAACAGATGACGGGATATATACTTCCCACCGAAAAAAGGGTACTTCCCCCCCACTAACCCCTTTTTTATGTGTATTTTTGTAATCTACGACCCAAAATTACCCAGGAACGTATCTTACTTTTTTGTAAGCTCCTCCACAGGCTCGCGTTTGAATAAGGGTTAAGTAATAAGTCACGTAAGGGCCTTTTATTTTTTCGAAACTATAACAATAATAGGTACGTACATATAATTTTTTGTCTATTACTTCAAATAAGCCTATAAAAAGTGGATCTTAAAATCAAATTTCAGTTTCAGAACAAATATTCGAAAGCAAGAAGGAAGAGATTGAATCACAAAAGCCAATAATAATAGAAGTAACAGAGTCTGAAAGTGCTGAAGCCAAGAATTTTGAACCAATTCAGCAGAAAGAGATAGTTCATTCTGTAGAAGAAGATTTGGAAATACAGAACATTATTGAGAAGAGAAGGTTGGAAGCGGAGAGTAAAGTTGATGAGGTAAGAAGAATATTATAAATTATAGAGACTTAAACTTAAAGTTTATAGTACCGAAAACTGAAAAGATTATAAAAAAGAGCGTGTGTGCTGAGCACACGTGTCAGAAGTGAAACCTCTTTGGCAACATTCAAATATACTAAAATCGTCACCTTATTCCATGACGTGACGGTATTGCCATGAAGCTATCTTGAAATTTTACTTTTAAGTCTCAACGCGCCTAAAGAAGTTTCACTTCAAAATTTATGTATGACTATAAACGCATAAAGGATCAACTACTGTTAAATAAAGATTTCACATTCTTAACACATTATTCTAAATCTTCAGAATAATGTATTGTTCATGCATAATTTTTCAGGAACTTATGAAAGAACGACTCAGCCAAGAACTAAGATTAGTCAGAGAGAGATTATCGCCAAAACCAGGCGTCGAAGGCAGGTCCACGCCTAATTTGGGTCTCCCAGAAAGATTTGCACAAAATTTAGGTTTCCAAGAAAGATCTTCACCAAAATTGGATGTAGCTGGTCCAGTTATCCAAGAACCAGCTAGGCCTGTTACTCCTAAAATGTGGAAAAAGTTAGATACATATGATGATGCTAATTTGGAGCAAGTTTTATCAGAAACTTTGGCTGCCCAAGCTGAGGTCATTCAGGGGAAGGCCATCGGGTAAAGTATTTGAAATATTTTAAACTAGCGGTCCGCCCCGTCTTCGCCCGTGGTACATGTTTACGTTTTCTCTACATAAGAACCATCCTCGTACTTCAAGGAATATAATAAAAAAAGAATTATCGAAATCGGTTCAGCCGTTCTCGAGTTATGCGCTTACCAACACATTTTGCGATTCATTTTTATATATAAGAAGATAATGTAAATACTTACTTATTATTTTTCAGAAACGGAACTAGTTTAGCGGAAAATATGTTTTTTTATCTATTTTATATGAATATTCTTAGCGCTATCCTTAATCTTCTCACATTTCCTTTCCTACCAGGTTGCCTGGCAGAAATTGCTGTGTAGCAATAAGGCCGCCTATTGTGGAAAATTTTTGTACCTTATTAGATTGTACTAGATTACCTTACATTGTTTTGTACAATAAAGTATTATAAATAAATAAATAAATAAATAATAAATCTTTCAGTGTGAACTTCAAGAAATACGAGAAGCCCCCACCACCCCTCGACCATCTCCAACACTCTGAAGTGTATAAAGCTATTCATGAAATGGATCAAAAACCACTGAAAAAGGTGGAACTTTTGAAACCAGCGATTGCGGCTTCGGACTATGTTGAGGTAAAATGCTTTTTTTTTCGCTGATAATATTTGGATATACTTTATAATATACTAGATTTCCGCCTGCGTTTTCAATGGAAAACCCGCATAGTTCCCGTTCCCGTGGTATTTCCGGGATTAAACCTATCCTATGTGTTAATCCAAGTTACCCTCTATATGTGTGCTAAATTTCATTGTAATCGGTTCAGTAGTATTTGCGTGAAAAAGTAACAAACACACACACATCCTCACAAACTTTCGCATTTATAATATTAGTAGGATATTAAGTAGGATAGGATATTGCACAGTGCACTGTTCAACCACAGTGGTTTAACTGCAGTTATTACATGCCGGATAAAGTAGCTCTAATAAAAATAATCATGTTTTTATTTTACAGAGACTCCGCTCCGTGTCGCCAAGCCCCGCAAAAACTTTTATAGAGGACTGTGAAGTTTGAAAATACATAGTGTATTATTAATTTAAATGTATATTATTTAAATAAAAGTTATTTATTTCGTTGATTTGTATTTTTATTTACATTTGTAATTTTAAATACGGTGTACGGTGCTTATCGTTAAATTGTGAACCTAAGATTATAAACAACTTTTTGAATAAGGTTGGAATATATCTTAAAGCGAAGGAAGTTCATTATTAAATTGATTAAATTTATTATTTTATTGCGTGTATAACTTAAAAATATATAATAAAACCACCTTAAAACCACAAATAAAACTTAATTTGGTATCCGCCTGACAGGTAATACAGTCGTTTACGAGGAGTTCAATGTCAAACACACGCATAGAAGATAGCTGTAATATTATGTAGATATTTGCTAAAAGACTGAAATCTGAAAAAAACTGAGCGAAAACTTTGCTCACAACGTGTCCGGAATCATGGTCACAACAAAAGGTTTACAATGCATTAAGCGTGGTTTGATTGTAAGGAAAACGATCACGATTCGTAGATACCAATCATCACATAAAAAAGTTGGCTTATTATTTTATTTGCTATTTTAATTTTATTTATCTATCTATTTTAAATTTATTTAATTTTTTTTAATTTATTTAAATTTAAATATTCACATTTATTGTTTTCTATAATCGTCAAAAAGATTTGCATCCAAGTTTGTTGTCAACGTCAAAACCATGCCGTGTTTTTTATGACAGTGTCAAAATGACAAAAGTTAATAAATCACGATTATTGTGAACAGGTTTCGCGAATTTTCTATCAGGAAAAATCTTTTTTATTAAAATACGTAGAATATATACTACATAATAGAGATATCAGTGTATCTTTAAAGTTTTAAGTTTTCGCTACAAAATGTTAACATCTAAAGTAAGTACACTAATTTAAAATATACAAATTACCCATATACTACCCTTTGACCTTATAAACATCGATTGAGTATACAATTATAATGTAAAACTGTGATTACTCGACTAATTTTAACATAAGGTCATGTCTGCTATAAAAATTAAAACCAAAACAATCGCTTTGATACAAATATCATTATGAAAAATATGGATAAAAATAGTATTTTCTTTTAGACATTTTTTGGTAACTTTTATAAAACTTTAAGCACTTGTCTATAATTTTAAGTACTTATAAATAGTCAATAAGTATATGAAAAGGCAAGAGGATAACATCAAAAATAATAATTTGATACTAACTGTGCTCCGCGGTTTTACTCGCAATGCTCCGCTCCTGTTGGTCTTACCGTGGTGATATGTGCCTTCCTCAATAAATGGGCTATCTTACCCCGAAAGAATTTTTCAAATTGGACCAGCTGTTCCTGATTCTTCAAGCAAACAAACTCTTCAAACAAACAAACTCTTCTGCTTTATAATATTATTATACATAACCAAGTCACTGATATTTTTTTATGAACATTTTTATGTACCTGTATATTTATTATTTTCAGCTAGAAGTATTGTTAGATTTGGGTCCACATCCCGACGAGACAGTTGTGAATAAAACAGTTAAGGAATTAAAATCATTGGATGGAGTTAAAGAGGTATGTATTTATTCTAAACCAGCTTTTTACCTACGGCTTTACTTGCTTCCTAAACTACTACTAAAATTTTCCTTGTAAATCTGTAAATCCATACTAATATTATAAATGCGAAAGTAACTCTGTCTGTCTGTTACTCAATCACGCCTAAACTACTGAACCAATTTGCATGAAATTTGGTATGGAGATATTTTGATACCCGAGAAAGGACATAGGCTACCATTTATTGCGAAATATGTACCACGGGCGAAGCCGGGGCGGACCTCTAGTCTTAATATATATAAATCTCTTGTCACAATGTTTGTCCTCAATGGACTCCTAAACCACTTAACCGATAATAATAAAATTCGCACACCATGTGCAGTTCGATCCAACTTGAGAGATAGGATAGTTTAAACATGTACTGTTACTAGCATTCTACGTGTAGCATCGTCGGCTTTGTAGAAAACTTAAATTATATATACTAAAACCTTCTTTGAGAACTAATTATGTCTAATAATAAAATAAAATCTGTTGCAAAGTTTTAAACTTATAAGCACATGTACTAACAGATATGGGGAAGCTATTATGTGATATTTTCCTACCATACATGTATACATACATTCGATTCGATTCAATTTGTTTTTCTTTATAAAACTGTGGAAAAACTAGATTTTATATTAATTCTATTGTATTCCATTCTACATTTTCTTATTATATATTCAATATTTTCAGGCAATTTTCAAAGATGGTGCCGTCATGGTGGAAACAGTATTGCCAAGTACAATGGTTGTCGATATTATATCTAGAGTGTCTGGCAAGAGAGCAGTGTTGCAAGGTTTTGGTGGTAAGTGAAGCCTCCTTGGTACAGTGATTAACGTATGAGTGTAGAAACATTACGTTTAAATAAAGAATAGTTTTAAAAATGTCTACAAATAGTAAATAATAATAACAGAAAACAATGTAGAAATTCTAGTTTTTTCCAAAAACATTGTAAGTAGAAGGGCCTGTTTCACTACCCTCAAGTAAAGTGTCGAGTAGGCTAATCGCTAGTTAAAGTGACCCGTAACTTCAAGTGCGAGTTTCACGACGTCCGAGTAGCACTAATCAGTAAAATAAGATTAACTGACCCATAACTTACTTCTTCTGCCAATTAGCGTGTTTTACTCGACGATTAAGAGCTAGCGCGCACGAGCAACTTTGTCTCCGCAACTATTTTGTCTCTCCCATCAAATGTAGTCGCTACGTGCGCGCACCTTCATACTAGCCCGTATGTGGAGAGACAAAATAGTTGCGGGGACAAAGTTGCTCTTACGCGCTAGCTCTAAGTATTGTTTGTTGTCATTTTTTGCATATCACCAACGATTTTTCTTAAATAAACGAACAAAAATGGATTTATTTGATTTAATTGATCATCAGTTGGATGAATTAGAATATTCTTCGACACAACGAATAGCAAGGATTCGTGTATTTAAATTCCGTGTTCATTATTTTACGGACCTCGATGAAACTGATCTTTTCGCTAGATTTCTTCCATCAAAATATGCAGTTAACCAAGTGCATAACTTTATAAAACATAAAATATTGCTTCTGCCAATTGCTTCTGATATCCTTGTATTGTAAAATTAAAAATTTGTGTGCAATAAAGAATATAATAACTATAATTACTAATTTATAGTTATAAAATAATGCCTACATCGCAAAGCAAAGATGAGTGGTTTTTTTTTTAATTATTGAAGTGATTTTACTTATAGATAACTTATCAAATCATATTAATCCTCCTATAATATTCAAAGTAGCTACATAAATGTGTTACCTGTTGTTTGAAGTAGGTGTAGTAGTTACCTAACTTATAAAAAATCTTTATTTTAGAAATCAAGCAGTTCCAACAAAAACAAGACTACTTTTAACATTGAGGTATCTCGCTAATGGATCCTACTTAAGAAGTGTGTCAGTCAGTCCACCAACAGCTACTACGCCCATCTTTATATATAAAAATGAATCGCAAAATGTGTTGGTAAGCGCATAACTCGAGAACGGCTGAACCGATTTCGATAATTCTTTTTTTATTATATTCCTTGAAGTACGAGGATGGTTTTTATGTAGAGAAAACGTAAATATGTACCACGGGCGAAGCCGGGGCGGACCGCTAGTCTTATATATAAAAATGAATCGCAAAATGTGTTGGTAAGCGCATAACTCGAGAACGGCTGAACCGATTTCGATAATTCTTTTTGTATTATATTCCTTGAAGTACGAGGATGGTTCTTATGTAGAGAAAACGTAAACATGTACCACGGGCGAAGCCGGGGCGGACTGCTTGTTGATAATAACGTTCCCTGACAACTTAAGCACACTTCAAGATGGTTTTTATGAAATCGCAAGATTCCTCAGGGTAATAGGGGCTTTAGATTGTACTCATGTTACAATAAAGTCACCTGGTACGTTTTATTTTTTAATGTTGCATACCAATGAAGAAAATGTTAACTTGGTAATCATTAAAATATTAAAATGTAATCCTTATATTCCATTCCATTTCAGGTGGCAATTCGGCTGAAAATTATAGGAACAGAAAGTCAAACTTCTCAACTAATGTTCAGCCCCCCTAGTCAAGTGGCTTTCTGTTAGCGTAGCGTTCAATAGAATAGACTACGAATGTATGAGATTGACGTAGGCTGTAGATAGACGTATCTAGGGGGGCTGGTTGTTTGTGACAGCCAATTAAAATGCTTGGATATTGTAGCAAGATGGCCAAGATCTGTTCATGATCAGACAATTTTCAATAATTAAAGTGAAACTTTTATTACATCATCTCAAACTTTTTGGTCTGTGTAGCGCATGTCGCGTGACGGTCGAACCGTACGATAATTATCGTACAAATACGATAATTTTGTGCTTAAGTTTCACTTTTACCGTGGTTTCATAAAACCACACAACATTTTTCATTTTTGAAACACAGATTTGAAAGTGGACAATTTAGAGATGGTTTACTTCTCGGTGACAGTGGATATGAGTTATAGCAATTTCTTTTGACACCCTTTCTGAACCCATCATCCCGGCAGAAAATTTATATAATGAGTCACACATTCGAACAAGGAATACTATTGAAAGATGTTTTGGTGTGTGCAAGAATAGGTTTCCTGTGCTTAGGCGACAGATAACGTTAAAATTTGCTTGTGTAAAAGCTATAATAGTTGCCTGCTTTGTATTGCATAATATTGCAATTAATATTAATGAAAGAAACTTTGGGGACAACTACAACTCAACTGATACACAGACTCAAGAAGAAATTGCAGCACAGACCCCTGAGCTGAGTTATGATCCTAGAAATAAACTGGTGCAAGAATATTTTTTACCATCTATACTAATATTATAAAGCTGAAGAGTTTGTTTGTTTGTTTGAACGCGCTAATCTCGGGAACTACTGCTCCGATTTGAAAAATTCTTTCGGTGTTAGATAGCTCATTTATCGAGGAAGGCTATATATCATCACGCTACGACCAACAGGGGTGGAGCCACGGGGGTGAAATAATAATAGATCCTAAATAAAACAAACAATTTATTTATTTAAAATTCTTTCCTAATTTTAATTTATACTCTTCTTCCTTCCATTTGCGCTCCTTTTCTTTAAACTCTGCCTCCTTCTTGCGTTCACTTTCTTCAAATTCCCACACCTTCTTTTTTTCACTTATTTCTGCTTCCAAAAAATCTCTTTGGAGCTGAACTAGTTCCAGCTTAGCTTGAGCCAGCTCATCAAAAAGTGTTTTTTTTTGTGCAAAATGTAAAGAAAAGTTTCTATCTCTTTTAACTTTATCCATGATAATTAATTAATATAATAACTTAACAAATTAAAATCACACGCGTATTTCCAACCCTACAGACAATCCACAACAAATAACAATGCATAAATGACAGCTGCAATAGTGCAATGACGTTTGACGAGTGACATTGACGTAATATTGAACGAATGTGACGTACCTACGATTTGTTCCGTTACTCATTTAAACCAGTAGGTAAGTTGTTACTCGGAGCTTATTTTTCGTTTGTGAAATTGACAAAACATTTACTTGCTGATTAACGTTAATTAGAAGTAACTAATCAACGCTTTACTTGGAGATGGTGAACGAGGCCCTAATTTTAGTACAGTTTACTACTATGTATTGCGATTTTTTTTAATCATGAAAAAGATTAGTTGTTTCTTCCCTTTCATGCAAAGAAACCTGTAAATATTAGGTATTTATTTTATACGTTTGCTTCCCACTTACAGAAAAAAACTATGAATATTTTTTATCTGATTTTTGACAAGTGTTTTTTTTTATTTATTTTTACATACCCATGACTAAATAACTTACAAAACACATGTAAGTACTTATATTAAATTTAATCAAATTTCCAGAAACGCAATCAGCCGTCGCTATGATATCCAACCAAAGCTGTGGTAAGAACATAATGGGTGTAGTCCGATTCCAACAAACAGAACAGGGGCCGCTCGTTGCAGATGTGTGTATAGACGGACTGACACCCGGCGAGCACGGGCTGCATGTGCACGATACGGGCGATTTGAGTGAGGTGAGTTGTGAGTTGATTGGTGATGAGTTGTGACTTGGTTGGTGGTGAGTTGTGAGTTGATTGGTGGTGAGTTGATTGGTGATGAGTTGTGAGTTGGTTGGTAGTAAGTTGTGAGTTGATTGGTTGTGAGTCGTGAGTTGATTGGTGATGAGTTGTGAGTTGACTGGTGGTGAGTTGTGAGTAAATTGGTTGGTAAGTTGTGAGTTAGTTGGTTGATTTATGAGTTGGTTGATTGATTGGTTAACCGTTGTAAATAATGTCTGCTCATTGTTTACTTTCTGTTGACAACGTTTGCATGTTGTAAACTACATTGATTGGTTGTTCTTTGTAAACTATCTTTTGCATACTATTGTAAACTACGATGATTGGTTGATGTGAGTTGGTTGTTTTTTGTAAGCTACGTTGATGGTTGGTATATCTATACAGTATACTAATATTATAAAGCTGAAGAGTTTCTTTGTTTGTTTGTTTGTTTGTTTGAACGCGCTAATCTCGGAAACTACTGGGCCGATTTGAAAAATTCTTTCGGTGTTAGATAGCCCATTTATCGAGGAAGGTTATAGGCTATATACCATCACGCTACGACCAACAGGGGTGGAGCCACGGGGGTGAAACCGCGCGGAGCAGCTAGTATGTAAATAACGTTCAATGATTGTTTATTGCATTGATTCAATGTTTTTTGTTAACTACGTTAATTGTGGAAGGTTTAAGTATTATAATATCCTACTAATATTATAAATGCGAAAGTTTGTGAGGATGTGTATGAGTGTGTTTGTTACTCTTTCGCGCAAATACTACTGAACTGATTACAATGAAATTAAGCATACACATAGAGGGTATCTTGGATTAAATTATAGGATAGGCTTTATCCCGGAAATCCCGCGGGAACGGGATCTATGCGGCTTTTTCTTTGAAAACGCGGGTGAAGCCGCGGGCGGAAAGCTAGTATACTTAATATAATTTTAACTATAAGTCGTAGGTCTTTTTATGTTTTAATTTAAAACACATCATTGCAGGGTTGCAAGTCAATAGGGGGTCATTTCAACCCCCACAAGTCACCGCACGGGGGTCCGTTAGACCCTCCGGAGAAGAGACACGCGGGTGACTTGGGAAATATCATAGCTGATGACACTGGAAGAGCGACCTTTAGAATACTGGATAACGTGCTTAAGGTGGGTGGATATTAATTTGGATTTTTGTCATTTTGACTGATTTATAACCTTCTTTTTTATGTGATTTTTTTTAATTCGAAATTCCAGAGTGTGCTTAGGATATTAAACCGATAGTTATTTAATTTTGTTAATTGATTTTAACGAATGTTTTAACAAAAGATCTTGTATCAAAAAGCCTTTTTGTGTCATCTTAAAACTTACTTTTATAATAATAATTTTTTATAAAGTCTATGTTAGATAAAAATTTAATAAAAAGACGTGTGGCACTCGGGGACTGCCGCGGTAAAGCTATTGCATGCTATGCCTTCAAGCCACACCTCCGCGCCCGTCGGAGTGGGGAGCGTGAGGTTTTTTCGTTACGGAATTTCTCGATTCGGTCCCCGCGCTCAAGACCCGCGATAAAGCTATGCAATAGCTTAAAAAAGACTACAATCTCGTATTCAAATTTAAAAAGTCGTTAAAAATATCCAAGCGGCGTTAAACAAAGCATTCATTGTAATTAACTCTATATTTCGTATCACTACATAGTATAAAACAAAGTCGCTTTTTCTGTCCCTTTGTATGCTTAAATCTTTAAAACTACGCAACGGATTTTGATGCGGTTTTTTTAATAACGAGTGATTTAATAGGAAGGTTTTGTATATATATAAATATATTTTGCAGGTATCAGACATAGTCGGAAGGTCGATAGCTGTGACGTCAGGTTGCGATGACATGGGCAGAGGTTCTAGTCCGCTATCCAAAGTGAATGGGGATAGTGGGGAGCCGTGAGTATTCTTTTGGTATTTTTTTATAAAAAAAGACGGGTTGCACTGGGGGAGTGCCGGCAGAAGTGAAAACTTGATTATTAACGTTGAGCATGTTTGATATCCATCCGTCTTACGCTTTTTCGATCAGGTCACGTGTCAGGTAACGTGTTAAAAATAAAAATAAATATAGCGTGTGTAATAAGGAATTAATAAAGAATTTTACAGGAAAAATAATTTTTAAAATTAAATAATTTCAATCTGTATTTGGTTTAAACGAAACAATATTTTCATATCTATACTTATTATTGTAAATCTGAAGTGTTCATTAGTTTGAACGGGTCCGATTTGAAAAATGATTTCATTAGATAGTCCATTTATCGAGGAAGGCTATAGGCTATATATCATCACGCTAAGACCAACAGGAGCGGGTAAAACTTTCTGAACTATCTAAAAGTGAAATTATTTTTCAAATCAGACCCATGGTTAGTGTGATTAGCGTGTTGAAGTAGTTTATTATATTATAATAGAATTATAGATTAAATTTCTTGCTATATATTGCACGCCTCATAAGCGAAGCGTTGAGGTGGGTACTACTGTCACTTCGCGCAAAACATCTGATTTTTCAAACTTAAAATGTCTTTATGTACAGGTATATTAAGAAGAGCTGGAACGTCAACACATTTACACATTGCACATGTTAGGCCGGGAGATACTGACACAAAATTTCGGGCCATTTGTAACAGGATGGCGGTCTAGAGGGGTCTTAGTACGCAATGACAAAAAGAAAAATGATGGTCAGAACGCTGGTACCGGCGGACTAGTCGCGTGGGCGTTAGTCACACTCGTCGGATAAATAGCGAAAGTCCAACGATTTGTAACACAAAAATTTTAGAATTTACCGATAGCCCTTAAAAAAGATGTAGGCGGTAGTGTCATGCCATACAGTTACGATGTGACTTACAGTCCGCCATACCGACGTGAATGCGTTGATTTAAAAAAAAACAATTCAACCATTTGTACCGAGCTCACTTTTGCACAGGTAACCATCGTCGTGCAGCCATTTACTAAAATTGCCATGCCATACTTTTCGGACGATTCCAAATGGTCGCCATACCGCGGAAAAGTCAAACGATTTGTAAATCGTTTGACTTTCGCTATTTATCCGACGAGTTCGACTAACGCCCACGCGACTAGTCCGCCGGTACCAGCGTTCTGAGTTCTGACCATCATTTTTCTTTTAGTCATTGCGTAATAAGACCTCTGTAGAACCGCCATTCTGTTACAAATGACCCGAAATTTTGTGTCAGTATCTCCCGGCCTATGTATGTGTCATATTTTGCAATTGTTTATAAATACAGAGTGATGTAATTGGTGTAGTACGAATATCTAAAAATCTATGAAGAATTTTGTGATACAGTAAATGGAAGAATTATAGACTATTTTACAGTATTTAATAAAATCATTTAATTTTTTGTTCATTTTCATTAGAAATGTCAATTTTTCTCACCGAGGTGGAAATTTGGATGAGAAGGATCTTGTTAGAAAAATATAAATTTTGACTAAAATCGGCATTTTTTTTTCAAAAATCAAATAACTAATTAATAATCAGAGTTATCACATTATTAAAAAAAATAAGCCAAACTATACACAATTTTTACCTACTTGATGCAATCCTCAAAGATCTCAACACAATAGTGTTACTATGGGGCATAATTAAAGGGAAAGTAGCATCACAAAATGTGAACTTTAACTTGAAAACTGTGTAAGAATTATTTAGAAAGGAAGCAAATGCTATTAGCACAGTATTACAATATTATATGGTAATACTGTGCTATTAGTCTGGATATGTTTAGTGACGTTTGGAGAAAGACGCGAGAACACGAGGAAAAATATATTCAATTAGAACCAAAAGTAGATAATTACACTGACTCATTTATAATAACATTAAGAAATTCCGACAACGAAACATCGAGTTCTTCGAGCGATGAAAGTTACAGTGAAGTAGAAGATTACGATTATGATTAAAATAGATTCTTCTTCTTCTCTATAGATACTGCTATCTGAATTGGTGGTAAATGTTAAAACTGTTAAACTGTTATGACGATTCAAAAGTGCTTCTAGAAGAAGTCTAATTGTATAAATGTTTGAGTTTGAGTTTAAAACCAATAGTGTGAAAATTATACAATAAACATGTAACACATATTTGTTAGCGCGTATTGGTAGGTATTACGTACTTACTACAAATATAATATTTCTTAGATATCTTTACTCGACCAAAGTCAGGAATTTAATTATTATTTGATAATTGAATGATTATTAATACTTTTATCCAATTGATTATTATTAGAATAAATAATTAACTTCATCAATTGATTTACTTTTAAATTATAATTTTACAGGTAAATTATGAGAGCTTTCATAAGTAATTATATTTGCATATACATATTTACAACGCACCCATTTTACAATTCAAGTCTAAAATGAAACTAGAGTCGCATTTATTTTTGAACATACTGTAAGTGAAATTGCATAAGTGTGAGTACTGTGAACATGCCAGCTTTCCCTAATTGACCGATATCATACATTGCACTTGTAAGATAATACATACACACACATATTAAGAAAAAACACTATTTTTAACATTCATGATATTTTTGATGTCATTTTTGTTATATTTAAACTAGTTAAAAAACAGTTTAAAAAAGTTCTGTCTTGGACGTCCGTGTGTCTGTATGTGCGGAGGATTTTCTTGTTAACACGATAGCGACCGAAATACTTTACTAATCGAGTCTTTTTTTTTCTCTTACGCTTGAGTATGCTCAGGAATAGAACCCTTTCATTTTTCAGGGTCTGATTCGATGTGGTTTAATTGTTATTAAATAAACAAAAATAATAATTAATTAAAAATAATTATTAAAAAAAATTATGAGGCGTGCACTTTTGGATTTTCCAAACTATTTAAGTTTATGTATGAAAGATTTTTTTATAAAATTACTAGCGGTCCGCCCCGGCTTCGCCCGTGGTACCTACATCCTATCTCTCAAGTTGGATCGAACTGCACATGGTGTGCAAATTTTATTATAATCGGTTAAGTGGTTTAGGAGTCCATTGAGGACAAACATTGTGACACGAGATTTATATATATTAAGATTAAGATTACTTATTTCGTTCCAGAATCGCCTGCGGAATAATAGCGCGTTCCGCTGGAATATTCCAGAATCCGAAACGCATTTGTGCGTGTGATGGTATCGTTGTTTGGGATGAAAAGGATCGGCCGTTGGCTGGCAAAGGACGGAGGCAGTGTTGTGTTAAAGATAGTGAAGTGAAACAGTGTTGTAAGGTTTAAAGAAGAAAAAAATGTGTGTGTGTACTAGTGTACACACGTAAGAAGTGAAACTTCTTTATGACCTTAATTTTCAAAAAATTATTCATGCAACTTTACAGAAATACGTCGAATCACGCGTGGTAGGGATAAGAGAAAGATGGCGCGTAACGGAAAAATGGCACGCGTAACGAAAAATGTTACACTAATTTTTTTCCAACCCCGATAAAAAAGTTTCACTTCAATAAAAATAATTTTTGACTGACCGGTTGGCTTGGTTGGTAGTGGCCCTGCCTTCCAAGCCAGAGGTCGGTTCGATTCCCACCCGGGGCAAATATTTGTGTGATAAACATAGATGTTTGCTCCGTGTCTGGGTGTTAATTATATATAATATAAGTATTTATTTAAAATTTATATATGTATGTTTATCAGCCATCTGGTTTCCATAACACAAGCAAATGCTTAGTATGGGATCAGATCGTGCCGTGTATGAAAATTGTCTCAAATATTTATTTATTATTTGTCCTGAAAAAAAAAGTCGCTGTAATGTTATCGACTAAAAGTAAAAAAATACGTGTGTCACTCTCGACTGCCGCGGTTGCGCTATTGCATAGCATCGCATCGCTGTGCCCACTGGAGTGGGGGGCGTTAGGTTTTCTCGTTACGGAATTTTTAAACTCAGTCGTCGCGATCAAGGCCCGCGATAGAAGCTATGCAATAGCTTAAAAATGTGATCTTATAACTGTGTTTTTCCTACTAAGGAACGGAACCCTAAAAAGAAGATACCTACGCTTAAGCTCATGAAAGTGTTTGTCGTTTGAGTTGATGTCTGAATTAAATTTGTCTGTTTAAAGTGGGTCAAAATTGAGTCTAACGGAGTCGGATACATACAAAAATATAGGTGATATAAGCTAATAATTATAAGCGTGTTAAAAATGTGCAAATAGGTTATTAGTGCTCCGAGATTTGCACAAATGTGGCTAATTAGCCACATTTTACTCCAGTTGCCTCTTTCTCATAATAGTTGAATCATGCCATCTCACTTTGACGTCCAATCGTGTGTGCGTTTGTATGCCGTTTTTGAAGATCTACTGTCTTACCACAAAAAACTTTAGACAGGGTTTATCTTTATGCGCGGGTTCTCTTGAATCTGGTTTTGTCGTATTTCACATAGACAACTATTAAAGTGACAGATCCCTGGTTTAATGTTAGACTGTTTAAATTGTTTTGTGGTAAGACCAAGAATGTTTAGTTGGTCACCTATCTACACCTTTTTACTTATAATATTGGTTTCTTGGCAATATGTAACTTATTATATATTTTAGATTAAGAAATCTGTGATAAAAGTGGATTGGGATAATTATAAGGTTTTTTTTTTTTATTTTCAAGGTTTATGAAATTAGGTAGTAAAAAAATCGAAATTGTGATTAGAACCAAATGTATCTTTCCATGTATGTTATTATTGTTTTTTGTTTAAGGGTTCGTTATTTATTTGTTTTTATTTTGGGCTGAATAAATGATGCAATTTATTTGTTGT